>NC_049997.1:2895367-2940248 GCF_000003815.2 Branchiostoma floridae | reverse complement strand
ACAATGTAAAATACACTATTCCGCCTTATTTTCTATTATGTTAGATTAGTATACTCATGTAGATAGTTCGTAGTTGCTAGTAATACATTTTACTTGCCATACATTGTACCTGATACAATCGTTGTGCAATAAACTTGACTTGACTTCAAATAGAAGTACAGTTATGTCTGTAGAAATTTTCCCAACACCTTAAATTTAGATCTCACAGACTTAAAAAATCAAATTGAAGACAGCTAATTTTTTTCCAACCTTTAGTAGTCAGTCAGTCATCATCTTTTTTTCAACTTTTCCTTAAGCTAAAAATAATCTCTTTTTAGAAAGTTAAACAAATCAATAGTCTGAGAAACAAGCAAAGCATCTTAAAAGTTTGCAAGTTTGCTTAAAAACTCATCTGTAAGTTGTTTGTTTAGAGCTGAAGGTGCTTACTTTCTTCCATTAACTTACTGATGAAGTTCAAAAATACTCTCTTTGGCCTTGGCTATTTTAGAATTCTTCAATGGAAAGTGTGTTAAACAAATCAACACACTAAGGAGCAAGCAAAGCATCTTTGCAAAATCATCTGTAAGTTGTTTTGTTTGAGCTGAAGATGTTAACTTAGTAACATAAAATTTAAAAAAAATTAAATACCCTCTTTGTCCTTGGCTATTTTACAAGAATTTAATGGAAAGTAAGTTAAACGATTCTCAAACTGAGAAACAAGCAAAGCATCTTAAAGTTTGCAAACTCATCTAGATTGTACAACTTTCCGATCACTTCTAAATATGGAAGGGCAGTACATAGTATATAGAATTGTTTTGTTTCAAGCTGAAGGTGCTGCTTACTTGTAAGATGAGTTGTTCCTGGCACACAATGACATCTACACATCCCGTCACATCACCATACATCTCAGAACTCTCCATCAGACAGTCTATCAAACGGTAACAGCTCTGGAAAGCAAAAAAGCATTAAAATGAATATAAGTAAGGCCTAGGAAAAAAAAGTTGCGTTTCTGGTCACAGTCCTGAAAAATTTTGTATGTAGGGATTCTCTTAGAGCTGGCAGAAATTTGCTAGGATCAGCCCTGTAGCCGAAACACAACTTTCTCTTCTGGCACAACTGGATTTTTTTCATAATAATCATAAAAGATAGGTCTGACTTAGGCTGTCCCCAGCTTTCAGGGCTGACTATATATATTATGACATAAAATTACTGAAAATGCATTTTAGTAAGCATAAAATGACAGATTCAACAAAGGAAAATTAACATCAGGGACTCCCAAAAATGAGTGGCATGGAACAAAATTTAAAGGATGAGTCCTAGTTTGACTTTACCTTATTTGAATAGGAAATCATATTACTAGTAACTGCAGTCATAAAATACTTCTGTAACTCTACACTTTCAAGGTTGTGCTGCTGTATAAACTCAAGTCATAGGAAAGACAGTAAAAAAAAATGTCTACTCACACGAAGATCTCTTTTCAATCTCTCCACATTCTTAATTGTAATTAACTCATCTAGCCCTAAAAGCAGCACCTGCAAAACAAACAAAGGGGCTGGCTTAATCCCTCGGACAAAACAATGCATTAGTCCGAATAATTACATTACATGCATTCTAACTTTCCACAAAGGAATGCAAAAACTAGGAACAGAAGTTTTGAAAAGAAAAGGGCCCATTAGATCTTGTACAGGTGTGATAATGCCTTCAGGGCCAGGCCCTTACTATAGTATATATCACTTTCTTGCATTTACATGTACACATGTAGTCTGTTTGGAGTAAGGCATTTTTATTTGAATACCTTCACAATGATGGCGTAAAACATTAGACTAAGTATTTCATCATGATATGGCCTAGTTTGTGAAAGACAAACATTATGGAATAGCCTGGAGTCTAATCAAAATGTCAGGTTACAATCTAAGTGCTATCTTAAATCTTAACAGGTCACCATGGCGATAAATGAACATGCTATTAATCTTTTATGGCCCAAGGGGTTTGCAGAACGACCTGTAGGACAGAAAATTTCTTAGTGAAATTTGAGACCCAAAATATCCAGACTCCCTATTTGTTCAGCTACTGTAGGTCTAAAAGCATCTAATGACACAAAGGCCAGGGGATCATGGTGAAAACAATAAGAACATTCCTTCAGATCATTCTGACAACATCTGTGATAA
This sequence comes from Branchiostoma floridae, assembly GCF_000003815.2. Taxonomy (NCBI): domain Eukaryota; kingdom Metazoa; phylum Chordata; class Leptocardii; order Amphioxiformes; family Branchiostomatidae; genus Branchiostoma; species Branchiostoma floridae. Next base: position 2,938,101 of record NC_049997.1, on the reverse strand, counting down.
GACCTGTAAATCTTTCCATTCAAGAAGGGCTTCATTTTTTCTCAGAGTAGTCTGACAAAAATGTATATGTTTTTTTTTTCAATATGATAATGATACAAAATGTACAACAGAGGCCACTTCATCTTTAGAATCGGATGCATAATATATGAAGATTTGGACTAGGTTGACTGGCAAAAATGTTGTACAATGTACATGTTTCTTGCAATATTAATGATACAACAGTGGCCACTTCACTTTTAGAGTTGGATATATGATATATGAAGATGCCAGGCCCTGAATTCTTTAGGATACTGGCATGACAAAAATACATCTACCACTATAGTGGTAAAGCCACTTTTTTAAACAACACGCAAAAGTATCCGATACTATCAATCTAATAAGTACTGTAAGGCTACACCTATTTAGTTTGTTGGTTCTCGAATTAAAAAAAATTCTTAAATTCTTAATTGAAAAAAAAAAAAAAACATTATAAAAATAAAGCCTGAGGACCAGGTTTGTGCCTTGGTGCAGTTTAAGGAGTGAATTCAGGGCCTGGCATATTCAAGTTTTCCTCCCTACCCTGTAGTTTTATGATGTTCTCTCGCTGTATTTTTACTTTTAAAAATCTGAGAACCAAGAAACTAAATTTGTTTGGCCTAAAATATAGAATTACTGGGAATCCAAGATGGGGACGTTAAAATATGATTAACGACTTTCTAAAGTCAAAGGACCAGTGTCTCAGCTCAAACCTTCCCTACAATCCAAACACCTGCCAGTCTTATACCGCAGCATGTCCATATGTCCCCTGCCTTGCACAGCAAACACTCGTGCTGGTATGTGGCATTGAAAGAAAAAGTCAATATTGGTTTAAAGTTGACACCAGCGCAACCTTTCCACAAATGGTTTTCAAAACCACTGAAATCTCGTCGGTGGATCGTAACGAATTAAGCTCCAAACATCCGAAACATTGGCTCTCTATGGGAAGGCAGTTACTGTTACAACCTGGAATTTTTGTATTATTGACAAGGAACTTCTTGCAGCCATAAGATTCTAACACATTACTCTATACCTGGTCTAATTGTAATTATCTTTACTCTTACATTTTAAGTTTAACATTTGCTGTCTAGAATGGTAGGTGATGAATACTACATGTATGCAGAGTACAGGGCACAAATTGTCATTGGTAGCAACAATAACATTGCACACGGATGTACAAATGAGTCAAAACAACATCACTGCATTAGCTTTATGCCATCAAGGGATTGTACAAAACTTTGGGAAAAAGTCTTTTTGTGGCCCCGTCAAGTTAATAAAACAAACTGTCGGAAGAAACAATGAGCAATAATTCGATTCTCGTTGGAACTTAGTTCATGTGACAGCCTTGAAGGCTGCTTGAAGGTAAGAACAGTACTTAAAACTATTTGGGGTTCTAAAAATGTTTCGGTTATTTACACAGCTTCAAAGTCAATAACTGGGTAAGGACTATTTTGTCTACGGTAACTTTAGAAGTAGACCACCTGAAATCTTTTATTTATCAGCCAGGAAGTCACGTCTAGCTGGAGAGGTGATTCAAAAGCTGAAAAAAAGCTGGAAATGTGGTTAATATTTAAGCTAGAAAGATAATGATAAGTTTGAAGGGAAACACAGAGTGACATTCTTCTTACCATAGAATTGAAGACGTTGTCTAGGAATCTCTGGAGTTGTGAATCGGAAGCCCTTTGGTCCACTGATATCACAATGAGCGTGATACTGAAGTAACAAGCAAGACGAGCATGTCATAATCTCACACAGATATCAATTATCTCTCCTTTTATCATACATATTGAAATTGTATACAGAACAGAGTGACACTTATGTACAGACAAGCAAGTGCATGTGTAGTTCCATCAATCATAAACAGATATTGCAATATTTTTGTATCTTCAGTAGTACTTAGCTGTCATTTACTAGGTATTACTATTACACTGGATATTTTTTCTTCAATTCTTGAAATAAAATATTGAGTCCTTTCCCTTTGCCTGTTGTAGATCTCTATGAAATTGGGTCAAATCAATTTGATGTTTGCTTGGCTGTACGTGTGCAAATATGGTCTTCTTTCGACCCAGCTACCATGTTTGTACTTTTGTAGGGGCATTTTGGAACCCAACTTCAAGTGATGACTGTAAAGACTGATGAATGCTATTCTCTACTCCAATGTTCAGTTTAGGATCTTTTTTATTCTCTGTAGTAAAAAGGTGAAGGCCAAAGGTCAAGTAGACTGTTTTGTTACAACTGTTTGCCTCTCTGCAATGACACATCGATTAACAGCCTAAGGAATTAACCTACAGGTGTTTTGGCGATCAGGAATGAGACTTGAAAAATAGGGTTCAGTCACTAACTCACAAAGTTTGTTGTTGTCTATTTGTGTTACACAGTAGGTTTGCAAAATTAAGCAAGCACAATACAACTTTCTTTTCAGCTTTGGACATCACATGACTAGGACGTTTTACAACACTGCATACTACTTCTGTACGATTGTATGGTATTAATGCAGACTCTGGTTTCATACAAAAGGTTTGCAAAACAAGCACAATACACTTTTCTCTATAGCACTGTAAATCACATGACTATGACATTTGTACAACCCTGCATACTACTTCTGTATGTGTGGTACATATATGTACGGGATCTGGTTTTAAGATATCTAACTGAATCTGACAGGGTCACACTAGGGTGTAACCCTCGGAATGTATGGGTCAGATTCCTTGAGATATGTGCAAGGTGTGGCTCTTTATACTCCAAACTCTTAATCTAGAAACTGGGTTGCCTGAACCACTGAATACTGCTGCACATAAATTTACAAAACAAATACCATACATTTGATTTGGAGTCATGAAATGACGCTACCATAAATGCGTGTACATGTGGCTGCAATCTGGCACTGCCAGTATGTCAATATAACCAAGGAGGTTAACCTCCTTGATATAACAGACCTGCCAACATTCCAGTAAATAGAAAGATTGGTGTGCATCAAAGAAATCAAGATGACAGAAAGTTAATTGTATAAAGTACTGCTGTTTTGAGCATTGGAAGAGCTGCTTTAGCTCCCACATGTGTCTTTTGGGGGCGTCGACGTGTTTTAGGACCAATCATATGGCTTCATTGAAATCAATAGACACAAAAGTAATACATATGTAATTCTACTATCACTAAGCAACTACCTACATGTACATTGTATAAACTTTGCCCCACCCACTGTTTGTTTATCTAGTAAATCATAAGGATTAATGAAAGTATGTGATGATGACTCCACTGACCTGTCATGATAAACTCTCCATACTAGTTTGGTGTGCTCTGTTGTGGTGCTGACCAGGTTTGCATCGTGATTGGCTCCGAACATGTGCACACCATTCAGGGAACCTATCACTGGATATGGGAGCTGGAAGAAAATTTGTAATTCACCTTGAGTATACAGTCCAAGCAGAGCTTGGTGGGGAAAATTATGACCTTTTCCTTACATGCCATCTTTTTCTCCTTATTAGTAAGATATGTGCCTCAGACAAGAACTTTTCAGGTTGCAGCTACAAGTCACTGGAAATATAGATTTTGTCATCACTTTACGTTGGTGATAATATTAAAGGTTTATCATGCGAATACAATACATTGTACTGTTTTAAAAGAGTCACAGAACATTGCATTTTTAATTCTTTTTTCTTACAATGTTACATTGCATTCAACTCCAAGTCTCATTACTACATTATACAAAAAAGTAATATGTCGTACGTATTCATACTCAATCTAACTTCAACTTTTGTTCTACAAGCTAATGGACTATTCAAAACACTTCATGTGAAAGGAGGGGTTGTAGAGGTCTTAGTCTTAACTGCAACTTCTTCATGGGATACTAGTAATGGGATTTTCCTTAAGCAAATTGAATCTACAGGTATGGGAATGGCTTGATGAAACAAATCCTATCAAAAAGTGACCTGAGGTCACCCTTTGAACCTGATCTGACTTCAAGGTCACAAGTATAACAAGAAATCTTTTTAAAAAAGCTGTGCCTTGCCGCGTATTTTATGTTATTTTGGTAAGTTAGACTAGATTCTACGCTTAAAAATCCCGAGTTCCACATGTCGCCCCCCCCTCATTATCATAATTTATGTCAGATGAATTATTGGCACATTAAACAGGTTTTGTAAAACTTTTTGACCCACAATGAATATGCATTATTTTTTATTACAAACTAAGTTCCTTCTGATGCAATTTGTGATATATATTTATATAAACATGGTGAGTTAAAGCGTAGATTTATTACGCTGGACCACATACAGTAACATGCGTCTAGAAGAGCGTTTTAATACTCGCCTGGAATGTACCATTGTCTAACTAAGCCATGAATCTCGGCAAGGAAAGAAGGGCCTTTGGAAGGGGCTTTGGAAGGGCTGGGTTAAAAGGTCCGTCCATTGATCCATGGAAAAAAGCTGGCGTAAAGCCTTGCCTGGCGGCAAGGCAAAAAGGTGGATGAAAAGAGCAGCTAAAACTGGAAATGGTCAAAATGGACATCTAATGACCTAAATTATACAGCATCAAAACTGGTTCATACATGTACAAATTATGGAGTAGGGGGTGTTTTGCAGTATAAACAGGAAGAGACAAAGTCAATAAACAAGGTAAGCGTACTCTATTATGATTTATTACTGGTGAAGTGTAATAAAACGTTCTAATAACAATTATTGATAGGCAAGATACATACAATTTTCACTTTTTGGGGGGTGAATTTTATGTTTAAAAAGGCGAGGGGTACCCTACGATGGACTTGAGATATGAAAGATTCTGATTTCTATAATCTTCCAAAAGCTCGCATTCCGTTGCGATGTTGTTGGCAAATTTTATGACCTCACGCGCGCCTTCGCAAAATTTATTTGCAACGACTCCAACCCAAGTTTCAGGATAAAACGTTTCAAACGCAAGCTTTATGTCGATTTCAAAGTATTCCTAAGCGAATGAGCTGTGAACAAAGTAGGTCGATGTAATAACTCTTTCCAAACTGTCTAATAATTTGAAGTAAATTACTTCAAATTATTAGACAGTTTGGAAAGAGTTATTCATTTTTCATCAGACGACATATGCACCTGCAGTGGCCCAACTCACATACGACGCAGCTAATTTGCTGACAGAAAATGCAGCTAAAACACAACTTCTTGCGCCGCAAAAGAGCCTAGACACATCCCACATTATCTAAACTACAAAACCTGAGCGAAGTTGAGGCACTCACGGGTTTGAGATCGGGTTTAGAGCCTGCAGTGACCCAACTCAACATCATAAGCTTAGCCAAACGACGCAGCTGCTTTGCTGACAGAAAATGCAACTAAAATACGATTTCCTGTGCCGCAAAAGAACCCCAACGTATCCCTCGTTATCTAAACTACAAAGTCTGAGCGAAGTTGAGGTACTCACGGGTTTGAGATCGGGTTTAGAGCGAGTAAAAAGCGGCACACCTCCCCCAGTCGTCAGGCAAAACAAGTAAGCCGCCATTTTTTACGGGGAAGCCATGACGTCATGTATGACCTTTAACCCCAAACGGCCTGTCAAGCCTCATAAGATCGATGACTTTTTTACTTGCTTTAGAAAGTCATTTACTTGGGGGCACGCCAATTAAGGCGGCTTAAGATCTTTGACGACAGCAAAACAACAGAATATAGTACTGAGGAGAGATAGGGCGTTTTACCATTACAAAGAAACATCAAAATACTACATTTGCAGTGGCCTTGCTAAATGTTACTTAATTTGTCAGAAGTGATACTAGTAGTTCACTTTTAACGTCACATGTCATATGTTAGAACGTTGACTGTCCTGGGTATCATAAAATGGTGGCAGACTCGACTCGTGGGAGGTATAGTGGGCTGCAATCATCAGTACATTAACCCCATTATTTTGCCCATGGGCAGCCACATTGTCCCAGCAACAGAACTTCAAGGCATTCTGTTGTGAGCAACAAACCAAATCTATTTTGAATTTTTTGTAACAGCTCTAACGTTATGTCCCAATGTCCGTGTTATGACACCCTTACGTTTCGATGTCCCTATGACACTGTTTGTGTGCATTTTTGTGCACCTGTTGTGCTTATTTCACTTCGAATGGTCAAACCTCTCGAGTAAAAAAAATCAAATCTCTTGCAATTTGTTATAGCCACAGATGTTGTTCATTGCTGAGAATATAGACATTTCAAAGAATACACAAAGTCAAAACTGATGCTCATTGTGTTTTAATTATATTCCCTTGCTCCAGATAACACAAATACATTCTTTAATAAGGTTCCTTTTCCAAACGAACCACTTTCCCCTTATTCCAAAATAAATGTACTTGGGGAAAGCGTCTCAAGCCTTGAGGCACAACCACACACTTAAAGACTCACAATGTCTTCTGAGGAAACGTTCGTGGACACATGGTCACATCATCACACATTCTTCTACACTAGCTGTTCGTTGTCTTGCCATTGTTTCAATACCAGCTACCATAACACAATGCTTTATCTGACAGAAAGAATCCCTGCATAAGAAAACTATTCAAAGGAAAACTTCCTAGCGTCTACCTACTGAAATATAATAGCGAATCACAATCATTCCATAAGTGAAGGGATTCTACTTAATATAAACAATAGCATATCTAGAGACTAACAGCAGTTTTACATGGCCTATAGCTACTATATAAAGAGCAATCAAATCAACACTGGAGCAATAACCGTGACACAGTCCGGCCTTCACAAATCGTTTTTCTCTCGCCACGTACACGAGTTGGCACAAACGTCAGACGACCACATGAGACAGAACGTTTCCTGTGAGTGTCAAGCAGGCTTAATAAATGCACCTGGGGCATCTGAACAAATGTTGCCCTCACCCACCACATAATGTTGATCTACAAGTTCATACTCTACTACTTTGTAAGGTTAATCAGCTTCAATACCTATAATAGTAATAATTTTTTTTCTCGTTTTGTTCTATGCTAATTTTTTTCTTCTCTCACCATGCTCTTTTCATATATGCTGTGTGATATGATAAAATTAGAATTTGAACAGAAAATCATACTGGCAACTTTCAAGTGCTTTCAAAAGCTTGACTAGGTTTATAGCAAAGCATATGTACATTCGTACAAAGTTTGTCTTAAATATATGCTACACATTTGTTATGGACATTCCTGCAATCTTGCATTGAAAGTTAATTAATCAAAATTGCTAACACAAACCACTAAGTCATCATTGAAATAAATGTGGTAAGAATTATTTGGTCTTTGCACTGTTATGCATTCAAAAACATGTAGCGTTTAACATTATACAGAGTTTGAAGCTGCCAATGTACAAGCATACTGTGCTTAAAGAATACGTATTTGTTACAAAATGTGATCCTTAAGATCAAAAGTGACAACTTGTCTAATAACTGTACTAAAGAAATACAAAACTGTAGTTGAATGTCCGTATCAATGTTTACAGTATTCATACATGGGTACGATATGCCTGTAATATAACATTATATGCCTGTAATGCACAAGTCATGTAGAAATTGTACAAAAGATCATAAATGATACAAACGGAAAAAGGCTAAACTTCATAAACAACATTCCATTGTAAGCTATACCCTTAGAGTCACAGTAGAGTACAGGGTGATTTTCACACAATGTAGGTAAACCAATTACTCTTCAAGTTCCAATCTATTTGCTAATAAATACATATACAAATTTAAAGCAGTCCATTTCAGATCTCCACTTTCTCAGTGCATCAAAAAATTTTAAATCAGAGTAACAAGATATCCAAATCAGGACATAAAGTAGCTTTATGAAAGTGGGATGTATCTATATCTTAAGTACTTTTTTCCGTCCTCAAGTAATACAGATTATGAAAGAAAATCAAATTGCCATCAAAATTTTATTAACTGTAAGAATCACAAAAGGTTTTGTATCAGGAAAGGTGCTTTTTTATCATACTTTTTTTTATTCTGACTGTTCCTACATCTTACATGGAGCAAAAAATGCCTCAAAATGTCATGACAACAAAAATGGAAGGTCATTTTTTACACTTATTTAAAATTTGCATTTCTATAGCACAAACTACAAAAGGGAAAAAACAAAACTTGATAGCACCTTCCTTTCATATCATCTTAACTTTCTTTGTTAATGATACAAGTTTTTTTTTAAATTACGCTATTGTAGATTCTTTTGAACAGCCTTGTACAAAATATCTCTGATCATCTCTCAGTCATTACCGCTGACAATTTTATTACCATATCATGATTTCTTTTCAATAATAATACAACTTAAAGGACCCTTCGTCTTTGGACTTTGTTGCTTGATTTTCTTCCGTGAATTGCGAGCCGTCCCCTGGCCACATTACGTGTCATATCAAACACCGTGTAGAGACCTGAAAGGAAAAGAAGTCAGTGAATTTTTAAAATTAACAATGAAAAGAAAAAGAAATACTATATACAACCTTTATTAATTGCTTGTGGCATCAATGACACCAATATGCCACATTTCCTGATAACATTCTACTACTGTAACAATACATATCAGCAAGATTTAATGAACATAAAAGGTTGTACAAAATATACAATGTTCTTTTAGAACATCAAATCTTACAAATCATACAAGTCTTGGAGAAGCAAATGGAGCAAATATTACATGTATTCTATCTTTCATGCAAGTACATCTTTGTTATCACAGTGACAATGATTATGAACTTCTCAAAAGAACTTTTTTTCTAAGCCGGGGTTAGGCTCTAAACTAGCTGTCATGTTTACTCATAAAAAAATGTACTTATCTGGAACATGTCTCTTATAACCTGTCAGTTATCTTATAGGGCTAGTATACCTGAGCCTTTGTTCCAGCGCTGTTGACGTCTGTTTGTCCACAAAGCGTGACACGTGGTTGGTGATACCGGTGGGAGGTTTGACAGGCGAGGCCAGGTTAGCTTCTGGTACAGACAGGAGCTCTTTACACACCTGCCCAACAAGGTCTCCCCTGGGAAAAGAGCAAAATACATTTGTATAGAAATACATTCGTTCAAGAAGGCCAATCTTGCAAATGTGGACAGGTGCTCAGTATAGACAGGATTCTTTGGTTAATGGGAAAAAAGTAAGGAACCACTAAAAAGTGCTTATGAGCTTCACAAGGTGTTTTTGCATCTAAGTTTTCCTAGTATATTCTTCTCCTTCTGTAAAGCACCTAGACACAGCTTACGAGAGATTCTAAAATGCAAAGTGACTAGAAAAAAGAAGAATTGTTTGTAAAAGAAGAGAAAGAAAAATGCCACAAAGTTTCTCCCATCCTTCTTGTGATCAAAAGGAATTAATTTCCTGGTAAGAAACATTATGGAGTGACTGACATTAGCTTATAACTTAGCCCCATAATACCTACCATAGAGCCTCTTCCTCCAAGGGCGTGTCCACATCTGTGTTAAACAGGGTCTCTGCTCTGGTCAGCAGGGAACACAGGACAGACATGCCAAACTAGGGACACAAAATACAGTCAGAACAAATCAATATTATAATTTCAGTGAGGTCTGATAATAAGTATCAGCAATCAGTACACAAAATTCAACATTCTGACTTTATATGTCTTCTTATGTTGGGTTTCAGTCTTCGGACCCACAATGTACATACCGAATTGGAGGGTACAAGACACAGCCAGCAAACCTCAACTATGGTATCTCCAAAGTTCATTTGTGCATTTACACCACCAAGTTCAACATTATCGTAATCTTTTGTCAGCATTACCTTTGCACAATATCATTCCCCATTTTGCAGAATATAGAGGAAGTACATTTGTACAGTATATGTTACTACCCATATACATCTGTAAAAATACCATTCGTAAATGTTTATGATTTTGTCTGCTTGAGCTTAAATGTTAATTCAAGAAAAATTGAAATTGGATACAAAAACATACAATATACGTTTGAACCACTTATTCTAAGTTGTGTTTTAACAGCTTGTTTCTAGCATTACCTTGTTCTGTACAGCTGCAGTAAGGTTTGCCCCATCATTCCCCTGTATGATGGCCTGTAGGAACGAGGTAAGGTGGTCCAGATGGGAGTTCCTGATCACATGACTGACCGAGGACGACAGGTGAGGGAGCATCTGTAAATAAAAAAAACAAATAAATAAACAAATAAGCAACCATAAACACAGCCTGTAGGAATGAGGTAAGGTGGTTCAGATGGGAGTTCCTGATGACATGGCTGACAGAGGACAACAGGTGAGGAACTGTAAATAAATAAACAAACAAATAAACAGACAATCCAATAAACAGCATGTTGGAAGATGTTAAGGTGGTCCTAAAGACATGGCTGACTGAAGAGAACAGGTAGTGGGAGAAATGGTACTGGGAAAATGTTTTAATTCTGTTTACAGGGCTCGAAATTCATTTTGGGGATTAGGTGCACTGGTGCACCCAGCTTAAAAAATTGGGTGCACCAAAAAACTTTTGGGTGCACCACTTGAATTTAAGTAGAATGTCAGAAAAACCTAATAACAAAACCTAGTTACATACTATCAAATTCTTAAACAAGTACAATGTACCATGACAGACATACTTATTATCTTTCTAACACTTAGATGTCAAGAATATGATGTATACTAGTATACTTTGGTATCTTTACATAGTTTTACATAAATCCAAGAAAATATTTGGGTGCACCCTGTGCACCCACAGAAAATAATTGGGTGCACAACTCCAATTTTGGGTGCACCTGGGTGCACATGCACCCAGTATTTCGAGCCCTGGTTTATAAACTAGAAATGTATACAATCATGTATTTGTTGTTTCTGTGTCATGTAATTTGCACAGCACTCTAACACTGTCATGAACAAAATAAGTCAGGAACGGGAAGTTCTCAATGCTTTTGAACAGTTTGTCCTTTGTGCCTTAGCACCAGGGCTGCAGTATTCACAGTTTAAGCTAGGTGGCACTGCAGCACTGCTTACCTTGTGCTACCATAGGATCTGCTTGCAGTTTAGGCTATATTACAATGAACGACCCGTCACACAGAACTTTGACACGACAAGCTGCAAGCAGTGCTTAGAGCAATCTAGAGGATGCTTTTTAACATCTCTAAATAAAGCTACAAACAGATTAACGACTAACCTCATCCTGAGTGTCCTTCCTAATAAGGATAGCGAGGTTCCGTAGCACACAGGTGACCACGGTCGCTGCGTTGTCCCGGGGCAGGATGGGAAGGACGCGCCCCACCAGAGACTTCCCCTTCCGGATACACATCCAGTGGAGAAACTGGTCATCATTGCTGGACGAAAGGATTGGAATGTTTTTCAAAATTTGGCATCTTCATCGTTTCATTTTCTAACAATTTTCGTTAAGCCAAGGGAAGAAAATGTTGTGTTTCCTGTCTCCCTACCTACCTTTCAAAAACCTGTCCACCAGTTAAAGTACTGATGATGACATAATGAATGAAAGGCCTTTATTGTACATTCATGCTTCAACAAGCTAAGTACAGTTCGTAGCAACAAAGCACAATTTGATATAAACTTAATACCATTTTCTACAACAAAGGGGCTTTCTAGTGCAGTTTCTTTTACCCTGCCCAAACATGCAAACCAGGGATAAACAAGTCCACTAGCCCTATTGTCCAGGGCAAGTGAAAGTGCTGTTCGGGCAAGTGCATGTCCTACCCCACTTGTCCGATCGGGCAAGTAAGATTTTTCCATTGATTTTAGTGCAATTTTGATATACTTGTTACTTTTTGTGACATCAAGCAATTGTCTACAGAGAATTCCATTGCTGGAAGTTAAAATGCATATACTAGTAACAGTGACATTTGAATTTTGGGCAAGTGAAAAATTGGTTCGGGCAAGTACATTTTTTATGTGCTTGCCCGATAGGACAAGTGGATTTTAGAAAACTTGCAACCCTGCAAACTACTTTCTGAAGTACCTTTGCATTTCTAAATACAGTACATTGTATTTCAGCCTATTCTCCATATACTGTTAGTATTATTATTCCAGTTATCACAAACCTTCCATCAGCTGTAAGCCCAAAGTTGTTGTAGATCTGGTGAACCATCCCTATCCTGGCCTCTAGGAGACTTCTCCTGTAGAGAAAAATGTAAGTATGTTATGTTATGGACAGTGCATGATTTTTGTCTCCTATAAAAATACTGTGCTATTGGCTACAGGCTTTGCAAAAAATATGATTTTAAGTCTACTAAAGTATGCTTGGAGCAATAAATCATTCATTCATTCACTTACATATCACAAAGTCACTGGATTTTAATGCATAATGTAAAAGAATGATGTACAATGAGTGAGTGTACAATGTCATGTAAAAGACAACAACTTCATTCTTTGTCTATGAAACTTGTACAGCAATCTGACAAATATTTATTCAAGCAACTGGATATGATGGAAAATTAGTTTGACTTATGCTTTTCCCCAATCATATCCAGTTGCTTGAGTAACTATTATATGGCAAATCTTGTTTCCTGGATGTCTTCCAATATTTGATTGCTAAGCAGTTGCAACATCTAGTAGATGTTACTAGGGTGTTATTATAGATAATAAGCTACAAAATACAACTTTAAATCAGCCCTGTGAAAAACCGCTATCAGACTGTGCAAAAGATGAAGAGAGTCACTTAATCACCTCATTTCCAATATTAAATACAAATGCAGAAAATCTGACAAACCTTTCTTCCTCAGAAACACTCATGACTTTTTTCTCGATGTCCTCTAGCTCCAGCATGACAGAGTAAGTTTTCTCTATCAGCAGCAGCAGCTCCCGGCGCCGGTGGTCCTTCCCGATACCAGACTTCATGTCGTGGTCCTCCTCTGCGTGGGCCGCGAAGTCGATCAGCTTCCGAGGGTTGTTCACGCTCGAGACGGACACTCGCCCGAGGGTGTGCTCGAAATGGGCTGAAGAACAGAGGGAACAATTACGATTACAGTATACAGTCATTTATGTCATACCCGTGACGCAAAAACGTTCGATACGGGTGTTTCGGACCGGCTGATAACTTTCCGTACGGCCCGGGGTTATCACACAGGCTCCATTCGAATAAATCGAACTGTTTCGAGTGGGCCGAGTACGGCGCCATCGAAAGTTCGAATACCTGATTTGGACATTGGAACATTACTGTTGCAACGCTGTTTTTTTCGAGGGCACCAAATTTGTTCAACTTCTGGCGCATTTCGCATCAAAACATGGGTTTTCTCAGGTGGGTATGACATAAATAAAATACAACACGGTGTATTCCGCATCACCCTCGGTCTCAGCCCTCCCGCGGGTCGGATCACCCTCCGGCCTTCGGGCGATCCGACCCGCGGTCGGGCTGATACCTTGGGCGATACGGAATACATCGTGTTGTATTCTATATGTACATTTTGGACTTTGTGGTTTAACAGTTTTGAGCTTTGTTCCAACACAAGGGAAACAAAGTCGATCAGCTTCCGAGGGTTGTTCACGCTCGAGACAGACACTTGTCCGAGGGTGTGCTCAAAATGGGCTGAAGAACGGAGAGAATAATCATAACTATAATATACATGTACATGGTTAACAGTTTTGAGCTTTGTTCCAACACAAGGGAAACAAAGTCGATCTGCTTGCGAGGGTTGTTGACAATCGAGACTGACACTCGCCCAAGGGTGTGCTCAAAATGGGCTGAAGATCAGAGAGAATAATTCATAACTGTAATATACATGTACATGGTTAACAGTTTTGAGCTTTGTTCCAACACAAGGGAAACAAAGTCGATCTGCTTGCGAGGGTTGTTGACAATCGAGACTGACACTCGCCCAAGCGTGTGCTCGAAAGAAGAGCAAAGAGAATAATTCTTGCTCATGTGTATTTAATTTATCCTGTTACAGTACTGTAAAAGGGCAAAAATGGACAAATGCTTCACCCCTAACATGTTAGCTCACTGTACAAGGGGCACTGTTGCGGCACTGAGGGGTTTGAAAGATTACTCAACGAATTTCAGAGTAAAGAACAATTTTCTTCCATTTTGTGTAATTTTTGTTGTCTTCAAAGTTATACTTTTACGTAATATGCAATATCTACATTATAAAAAATCATGCTTTCTTATCTCCTACTATGTCCTTCTGTACAGTAGTCACTACACATACTGTTTTTCATGATTCTTAATACTAGTGATATTTCCCTACCTGGTTTATAAGTCTTGTGTTCTTGTTTAAGTTGGGGGGTGATGAGTTTCGGGGGGCTGGAGCCAGGTCCATCCCCCTCCCCACTGGTACCCTGGGAGGGGGGTCTCTCTGCCTCCTGGGCCATCTTCTTAGACATGTAGGCCTGGCAACAACATAGTTTCATTTTTTAAAAACAATTCTAGTTTTATGTCGTTCACTCCAAACAAACAACATATCTGCGATATAGGCTTAAGAATTAAGCAGATACATGTAACACCAAGACTTAAGTTATATTTTTATACATCATTTAAATTTTACATTGTTTACTCCACAACCAAATACAATATGTATAACTGGGAATAAAGCAGATGATATCAAGTTTTACTTTTCAAATATTCTAATCTTATGTTGTTCACTCCAACCAAATGCAATATATTTTTATAACATATCTGACATGTATGCTTAGGAATAAAGCAGATGTTTTACTTTTTATATATTATTCTAACTTTACATTGACTGTTCAATACAACCTGATTTTTTTCAGGTCTATTTTTTTCTTTGGGTTGCTGCTCTGTAGCTGTAACATCTGGATCTTCACCACCCACTTCTAATTACTAACCGGATAGTAGTACTCCCCTATTTACTAACCTGATAGTAGTACTTTCCTAACTACTAACCTGATAGTAGTACTCCCCTAATTACTAACCTGATAGTAGTACTCCCCTCATTACTAACCTGATAGTAGTACTCCCCTAATTAATAACCTGATAGTAGTACTCCCTAATTACTAACCTGATAGTAGTACTCCCTAACTACTAACCTGATAGTAGTACTCCCTAATTACTAACCTGATAGTAGTACTCCCCTAACTACTAACCTGATAGTAGTACTCCCCTAATTACTAACCTGATAGTAGTACTCCCCTAACTACTAACCTGATAGTAGTACTCCCCTAATTACTAACCTGATAGTAGTAGTCCTCCATCATGGGGTTGCTGCTCTGTAGCTGTAACATCTGGATCTTCACCACCCACTCCTAACTACTAACCTGATAGTAGTACTCCCCTAATTACTAACCTGATAGTAGTAGTCCTCCATCATGGGGTTGCTGCTCTGTAGCTGTAACATCTGGATCTTCACCACCCACTCCTTCTCACGCTGAGTCATCAGGCCCGCGTACTCGTCACGAGGCTCCCCGCCATGGAACCCTCCCGGCCCGTCACGCCAGTTCCGGTTACCATGGGGACCAGGTCCGGGCATGCCCCGCCCGCCGGGGTGGTGGCCACTGGGTTTTAAGGGAGCAATAAAGATAATTATGGTAAAGTCATGTCCGATATTTAATTGAAAGGAAATAAATACATTTGTAGGTGTGACCCAAAAAAAGATTTTTGGTTGACCAAGACCCCAAATTCTTTAATCAACCTACATGACTGTATGAAGTACCACTTTTCAAATGCTGCTATCACTATAATTATTACCTCCTTACCTCCATGAAATTTCATGGAGGTTATATTTTACCCTGTGTTTGTCTGTGTGTCTGTGTGTCTGTCTGTGTGTCTGTCTGTGTGTAAACAAAATAACTCAAGAACGGCTTGGTGGATTGGTTTCATACTTGGTGTGTTGGTAGGGTGTGATGAAAGCTGGAAATGATTAGATTTTGGTCCCCCTAGCGGCTTCCCTTGGTACTGCAGCGCAACTTCCGGGTTTGCTATCTCGTGTTCTGAGCAAGCTATGGTCACGATTTTTAAGTTTTAGATAGCTCTTGTGCTCAGAAATAAGTGACATAAGTTTGGGCCCCCTAGCGTCTAGTTTTGGGAAAGCAGGGGCATTTTTGTCAAAAACTTCTGAAGACGATAACTCAAGAAGGGAACAACGGATTTTCATCATTTTTCGTATGTAGGTACCTTAGACAATGTTTTACAAGATAAGATACTAATTATGCAAAACAGGATTACATTTGCATAATTAATGAGAATATTCTATCATTGCATTTTTTTCAATGTATCTCTTGTTCCAGACATGCTATGGTTTTGATATTTTGGTGGTAGATAGCTTTTGGTATCATGAAAAAGTGGGGCAAGTTTCAGCCCCCTAACATTTAATTGTGGAACTGCATGGGTGTTTTTGTCAAGACACTCCAAAGAGGATAACTGCAGAAAGAAACGATGGATTGCCTGCATTTTAGGCATGCGGGTAGCTTAGGCAAAGATGTTCATAATGATATACATGTTATGCAAATGAGGACTTAATTTGCATAATTAATGAGGAAATTGTATAGTTCCATTGTTTTCAATAACTGGACCTCAATACATGTAACACATGTTAATTACGATAGGTGGAATATAAGCAGATACCAAATATGGTAATGAGGAACTTATTTGCATAATTTATGTAAAAATTGCAAAACCGCTTTATGATTAATAATGGGAATTTTATAACTGTGACATGTGTACGTTAGTCAATGATGAACAAAACCATGCATAAATTATGTTAATGTGTTAGTCAATTGCATGAAAGTTACGAAAGCTTTAAATTTTCATGGAGGTATGAGGTCGCCGAACTCTAGTTTTTAGTTGGATTTTCATTAACAAGATATTACTAATATGTTCCATTTGATTTGACTCTGGAATTTTTCTCTTCTTGTTTTGGTGTCTTCTAAGCCCATGTGGGCTGGGCAACTTAGCCACAAGACATGCTAATAAATCATAAATTATATATTCATCCATCCATTTATCCATCCATCCTTTCATTAATCCATCCATCCATCCAACCATCGATCTATCCATTCATAATGGGTTTCAAACAAATTGCTAAGTAACAAAGATAGGTAGATAAGTTAGTTCAGTTTCTGTACCCTCTCTGCCTCTGCCTGAACTGCTGTTCCCTCTGCTGTAGGATCTGCCGATGGTAGGGGTGTAACAGCGCCGTGTCATTCATAGGGGAGCCGCCAGGGGGGCCCTGGTGGGGGGGAGGGGGCATTCTACTGGATAAACACAACAGGAGAAACATGAGATCTTATGAAAAAATAAACAAACTTTGTATAATACATGCAAAAATACAGGCAAAAAGGATTCTTTTGTTCTGAAAAATTAAAAAAAATGCTCAGCCAAACTAAATCGCAATCAACTTGTCACAAAATAAGATTAGGACTCTAATAGGAGACGGTATGTTTTCCAAAAAAATCATCATCAGTTTCGGATAGTTGTCTGAAATGTGTGACCAAATTCAGATCAAGTTGCTTGAGTAATTGCTTTTTGGCCTTTGGCACTACTTTGTTGGCCAACACACCACTTTTCATATTGGAGATGAGACAATCCTAGTAAATGGTCCATTTACAGGTGTCTCTTAAAGTAAGGGAAACGACCGAAATGAACGGATCAAATCATAAAGCAGCTCTCACTATTATGTATTTGTACCATGTATGTAACATCTGTGTATAAACTATAACTGTATAGACTTATAAGACTCATTAGGACTTTAAATGATGCAGACTGTATCTCTGTTATATACTTTGTCGGACCCTTGCCTCTTCCCTCACGACCTCAATGTAAAGGGGCCTGCAGGCCGATTTGAGCTTTCATGAATAAACAAAGGTTCAAACAAACAAACAAATTCCTATTGCAAACAGATGAGGGGAGGGCAGACTTACCCATGTTGGAAGGGTGATCTTGGCATAAATGGCATGAGCCCAGGGCCAGGGCCCGGACCAGGGGACGACACCCTGTCCCCCCCTCTCATCATGTGTGGTGACATCCGCTCTCCTCCTCTCATCATGTGGGGGGAGAACCCCATGGGACCAACCATTCCGGGACGGAGGGGTGTTCTGGGGAAGGGCGGGCGCATGGGAGGGGTGGGGTGGCCGCGAGGGAGGGGGTGTTGAGGGGGTGGGGTGGACATTCCGGGTCGGGCGTTGTGGAATCCTGGAGGGGGGTGGGGGCCAGGAGGAGGGGGGTGGGGGCCAGGGGGAAGGGAGTGGGGAGACTGAAGTGGTCGCTGTAAAGGCATGCCACCTGGGCCCTGGAAGATAGAAATATGAAGTTACTTAATATTGGAACCATTACAAATTAATGAAAAGTTAAAGTTAATTTGAAATAAACATTTTCAATGTAAAAAACACAAATAAAGTTGATTTAATGTGATAGTGTTGCATTTTCAAGCCATGAACAGGCGAAAGACAAAAAACAAAAGTTCAAAATAATGTACATATTCAAGTTATGCTGTGCACATGTCTAATTTTGTTTCTTTTTCACATTTTTTTTTCACATCATGATTTTCACATACTAACTCTTTGAGGGATTCACAATGGAAAACCCCTTGTAATGTAAACAATATTCTTCTCAACCCCGACTAGCGACTGGAAATACAAAAAATGTACATTAAAATCTTAACACTGACCTGCATGGGCATCCCTGGAGGCATGTGATTGGTCCGGGGAGGGGTTCCTATGGGGTGCATACCGAGTCCACCCCTGGGGTGATGGTTACCCTGCGGGGAAGCGAAGGACACACCCCCGGGGGAGATGGCTCTCCCCAGGGGTGGGGAAGGTGCAGCCCTGTTTCCCGACCCCCGGAGGTCGCGTTCTATTTCCTCGAGCGTGCGCGCAGATGAGGGCACCAGGGGAGGGGATGACTTTCTTGGAACAGCAGAGACAATCGCAGAGTCCTGTATAGGAAAGAAAAGTATCAGAAGTCATCAAATTTCAACTCTCTTTGTTTTATTTTAATGACTATCCATATTTTACCTGTAGTTTTACAATATCAGCAAATAGAAAGTCATGCACATTAATTACCTTTAGGTAACTTGAAGGTAAATGATGACAACAAACTCCAGTTCTGTTGCAATGATATGACAAACATTCACCTTAGGGACAGTACGGCATTTAGCGAGGGGGGAGGGCCGGTCGCCAGGGGGGGGAGGGCCAAGCAAAAAAATATTTTGCCAGGGGGAGGGTCTAGCAAAAAATTTTTGACTTGGGGGGAGGGCCAAGCAAAAAAAAATAGCCTGATCTGCCAGCAAAATATGTCCCTTGAAATCCAAGAAACGGCGTTTCGGAGGGTCAAGATTTCAAAATTTTTCTGGACCTCTGCAAGGGATCGCCCAAGGTTGGCGCTCGGGACACAGTGAAAATGCGAAAGGGAGGGGGCGGGGCTTATGCATGACGCCCTCGAAAACCTTTTTCACTTACAGAAATGTTATTAAACTCTAGATTAGTCTGCCAGCAAAATTTACCCGTCTTATTGCCCTCAAAATGTAAGAAATGGCGTTTCAGAGCTCGAGGGTAAATACAAATGTATTTGCAAATTTCCCTGGATCCCTTTTGACGTGACCGGCCTCGCGCCTTTAATGACCGACATCGTGATAATGTGTTGGGGGGGATTTAATTTTGTATTTCTAAATTGAAATGCCATTAAAGTTAGCTTTGTTTGTCAGCAAAATATTTCCCTCAAACTGAAGGAAATAGCTTTTAAGAGGGTCAAGATTTCAAAAGTTTCCCGGACCTACCTTGCGATTCTCCGTGCCTTTGGCGCCGGACATGGAACGTCGTTCTCAAAAATTTGAAACCCTCGTATTTTTTTTTCATAGAAATGTCATCTAACCAGCAAACTTTCCCATAAAAAAGCAATGCAGGAAATCGTGGCAAAAAAGCGTGGCATTTCTAAAAGATCTCCTGCAAGTCTGCGTTCTCACGCCCGCCGGCGGCTAGAGAGAGGCCGGTCTACCCCGCCGTGGGAAAATCAGCGTCACGCGTCGGCGCCCCCCTCCCCACTACAGTTTTGGTTAGTCGAATCGTGCTTTCGTTTTGGTTTTCATTTTCCCCCCCGATTTACCGTAAGTTATTACCACCACAGAACCAAGAAAAAGTCCAAAATATATGTAAATTGAAAATAGTTTCCGTCAAGCCGCTCAGGCCCGCGAGCTGCAATACGTAAATTTAGGGAGCGGGGCGCTCGCCGCTTCGTGGCGCAAATCTACTAGAAATCCAGATACAAATGCTTTTTAGGTGTTGTTTTAATATCAAAACAATGAAATAGCTTCTATAAAGCAAATATTTATGCCTCTATGAAGCAGATATTTATCCCTCTATTAAGCAGATATTTTGAGCCATTCTGTTTTCCTTTTTTTACTAGGGGTGAGAGATCTGCTTCGCGATGAAAATCATGAAAAAGTATGATATGACGCAAAGCACATTTACAAATGGGAGCGCAGTGTTTTATTGGCGTCTTGAATATCTTTATAAGTTGATAGGAGGGGGAGGGCCTAGCAAAAAAATTTTTACTTGGGGGGAGGGCCTAGCAAAAAAAATTTTACCTGGGGGAGGGCCTAGCAAAAATTTTTGACCTGACCCTCTGGCGACCGGCCCTCCCCCCTCACTAAACGCCGTACGGTCCCTTAGGTGTTAGTAACTGTGAGAGGAGCTGTCATTGTCATCATTCACAAATGTTTCAACTCTTTGTAATAGAATGTCTACTACTGTATTTTCTACCATTTTCGAACACTGCAAATGGGTAGGAGGGCTGGATAGAAGGCAATCTACACATATATTTTGTAAGTTTTAATGACAGCAAAGAAGCCTGCATCTTTTATGTGGATAATACATGGTTAAAAGTAGTTTCTTATGCCCTTAGAATTTTACAATAGATCAACAATTTACTTAGAATTTTACAATAGTAACAAGTGATCAGAGGAAAGAAGCAACACCAGATCTGTTGCACTGTAAAGTTTCCAGAGAAGAAAAGGACAGAACTACACTCCAGGAAAACAAAACCATGCTGCGAACCTGCAAAGAAGCCTGTGTCTTATATGTTCTACATGGTTAAAAGCACTAATTTATGCCGTAAGAACTTTTGAAATAGACGCAACAAGTCAGAGGAAAGAAGGAACATATATCTAATTTAACTGACCATTTGTTTGATTTTGACACCATTTCCGACAATCTGAAACTTTCTATAGTTCTTAGAGGTTCGCCTACATTCAATGCTGAAATCAATTCCAAGCTTATGTTATTCACTCAAAAGTTCATTGATCTTACTCAGCGTTTTTAGTCCTACGACTCCTACTGTTCTATTTCATGTGTAGAATTTACTGCATTTATACATCATTGAATTGTTACTTTGTACATGGGGTGGGTAGGGGTGTTTTTGGGCACACACGATGTTAGTCGATTAGTTTGTTCAATTATTGTTTCTAATGTTGTTATATCTGTATTCATGTATTCAAATGTATGTTAAGTGGCACTGTTAAAATAAGTTTTTTTAACTTGAGTGCAGTGTCACTTTGTCCTGTCTGCTTTTATGTTGAATAAAAAAAAAAAAAAAGAAGGAACACCAGATCTGCTGCACTAAAGAAGTTTCCAGAGGAGAAAAGGACAGAACTCCACTCCACTATAACACGACCACGTTTCGTACCTGGAAAGCGGATGAAATCCCTACCTCCATGGGAAGCGTACGCGGCTCGGCGGGCTCGGACGGGCGCTGCAGGATCGTGACCTTGTTTCCCATCAGGGCACTGCGCGACGGCGAGCTCCAGATACTCTGTCGTCCGGGAGAAATCTGTGCAGCGATTGGTCAAACAAGTTAGGATAGTAGTACAGTGGAAACTAGCTATTTGCAAAACACTTTGTCGCAAAAATCGGTTAGTTGCAAAGAATTCTGAAATCCAAAACCATTTCCCATTGGCGCTATTGTATACAGCACCCCATATTTGTAAAGCTCAAATCGGCTAATGGGGAAAAATAATTCAAGTTACAACGCATGTTAACCCCGAAATATGCCAAACAAATCACCAGAATCAGCAGGAATAAACCAAAATTTTCCCGTATAAAGATAGCGAGCGGCCCGGCGGTTGCCGCGGGGAATCATGGGATACTACACATGACGCTGCGTCCGCCATCTTTGTTTTCGTGATGGAAATGTTTTGAAAATGACACTGTCGACTGTTGCAAAATTTCAGTGTAATCTATGGACATCGTAACTGGAAAATTTGTAGATATGAAGACTAACAGTTTATTTATGCGTTAGTCATGAGTATTTTTGCGAAGTACATAAAGTTTGTCTGAAAACCAAGAGCGTTTTCGTCCAACAACGTAGCGATGTTTTTCGTCTATGTATCACATGTCGACAAATCTTACGTAGTAAGCGCGTGCACTGTGCCTTTGATCAGTTCTCTATTAATCAAAACACTTGTTCATTTGGCAAATTTAGAATACGTTTGCATATGTACCTCGTTTTTTTCGGTAGCTTAACGTGTTTTAGCAGTGTTAATTTCTTTGTTTTCTTCAAGCCGATACTGTAGACGAGACGTAACAGATCTTTTGATGCATCGTGATTCGTTCTTCGACACTAAAATGTCATAACAATATCACAATTACCGATAAAAGATAAATTTGCCACTGAAAGTATATTTGTGGAGTTAAATGAAATTATGGACTTGATTATTTGTGGTAGAAATGATTGTGTTTGTATTCTTTGTGTCAATGCGTGCGGTGCGTTCACCGATGCCCCCCTCCCCCATCCCCACTCAGGTCATTTCGAGCAACATCTATTAATCGGGAACGCCGGTTTGTCGGGAAAATTTAGCTGGCAAATGGCCTTCCCTAATAAGCGGCTTCCACTGTATATGTTTACTTTCTATACTGTGAAAGGGGAAATTATTGTGAGGATTTAATTTCATGGCAGGAAGAAAACAGAGCGTTTACTGTGTTTTGAATTTTGTGGTTGAAACTTGCTTGCAGGGTTTTTGTGGTTGAAACTTGCTTGTAGGGTTTTACTGAAAGCGGGGAACTGTTTGCTAAGAAGAGGTTACCACAAAAAATGTGAACAGAAAACCACTGCAAACATTTTAGTACCTACTGCCCAAGAAGACCACTCAGCAGACCAATATAATCTGGTCTATGTCATGTGGACAGGTGGTCACTTTAGACAGGATTCTTAATGCCATTGTGTCAATGGGAAAAATTATCTAAGAAACCACCAAAAGTCCTTATGTGGTAGTAGAGGTTTAGCAGTACCGCTATTAGCAAATACTAAGAACTCAGGCATGATACCATAGACAGGTCACATACCAAAGTTTCTGCCTGCAGCAGTGCAGGGGGCGAGGCTGTGTTGTTGCAAGCAAAGATATACTAAGAACTCAGGCTTGATACCATAGACGGGTCATACCAACGTTTCCGCCTGCAGCAGTGCAGGTGGTGATGCAGTGTTGTACCGGTCCGGAGACAGCGGCCCTTTCCGTATGCTCATGATGGCGGGGTCATCGAACTCATCCTCCAGCATCAGCTGATTGATGCTGCGCTCCATGTCCTCCGCCAGGCCCTGACCTCTGACCTGCCCCAGGGCATCCTGGGAAAAGGGGATGGCCTGGCTGCCGCCATCTCTCTTCCTGAGCTCCTCGAGTTCTGCTAGCTTCTTGTGATTTGTCTCCCAGTCCCCATCATCTGGAATAAGGTGGAATGTTGTAGTTTCTCAAGATCAACATTTTTGTTTCTTGATGATCTTGTTGCACTTGCAGTTTTACCAAAAACAAAATGTTACATGTGTGTTTCTAAGTATAAAATGTACATGTATGTTTCTGTACAAGACGATACATTCCTGTGTGTTACTGTTACTAAGGATAAATAATATCTCTATTTTTCATTTTTATTTACTTCAGATTTACCACAAAGCAAAATCAATTTTGTAACATGGAGGTCAGATTTTTTGGGACAGTCTACAGTGTGTAGGTGGAATCTTTTTTTTCTGTTTCAACAAGAAAATTTCCATCCTGGGACTGAAGGACAGGTCCTGGAGACAGTCCTGCACAACACTGATCCCCCAGAATTTTTTAGTATAGTGGAGGGGCTGGCAAAAATAACCAGAACAAACGTGCTGTGCTTTCATGAAAATGCGTTCATTTTGCAATGACAGTGGGTGTCAAATACTACAAGTTTAAAAGTGGTTCCTTTGCTGTGAAGTGGCTAAATGACTATTGTTTTGATCATCGCCAATTCACAAGTTTTTGCAGACAATGCCATCTAGAAAAGTCATGACACTTGGCACAAAAATCTGTGAATTTTCATTAACTTTAGCAAAACTATCCAAGAAAATAGGGAAGAAACACACTAAATTTCAAAAGTAGTATAGTGGAGCTGGGCTATGAGTATAGTGGAGGGTCTCCGTTATTCCGTCCTCTGGGGAGGACTCTGACTGATGATGTGGTTTCTTACCAATGGCCCCGGATCCAAAGGTATCATCATTCAGTCGGTCAAAGTCTTCCTCCAACTCTGCCTCAGCTGACAACCCGAGGTCATCTTCCCCCTACAGGGACAAGAAGAAAGAAAGTTCTGGAAAAATGCTGACGGGTGCATATTTTGGGGGAAAAAGCCTAGATGTTAAACAAAATGACATGAAAAGAGAGTGGTTTAATATCGAAATCTTGACTTGGGCTATTTTCTATGAGAAGACATTCAGTGCTCGAAATAGCCACTTGCACACTTGCAAACGCAACCACATTTGCTTGGTGCAACATAATGTTAAACTCAGTGTGCAACCTGAAATTTTGTAGTTGGAACACCACTTTTCCCCCACCTTCATGTGAATATTAGTTTAATGTATTTATTTCTTGATGATAAGATAAAACATAGGGAGTTGCACGTAACTGGTAGAATACAATAACCAAGCAGATGTTGCGGAGGAAGCTACATTTGACTGTTATATAGGGCTTCTCTTGCTTGCAATGTTACATAACACAACAGT
This sequence comes from Branchiostoma floridae, assembly GCF_000003815.2. NCBI lineage: Eukaryota > Metazoa > Chordata > Leptocardii > Amphioxiformes > Branchiostomatidae > Branchiostoma > Branchiostoma floridae. The sequence goes on along the minus strand of NC_049997.1, from coordinate 2,913,273 downwards.
CAGCTGGTTTTCCAGAACCTTGGGTATTGGAAGTTTGACACAGAACAAATAGCGAGGAAAATGCAACAATTTAGCCTCCACAACATCTGCTTGGAGACTGAAATACACATAATAATACAAATGTTTTATTATGTGCAGAATTTGCAGTTACACAACCACTGGTGTGTTACTTATATATGTACTTCGAATGGAAACTGTAAAACACAATTTTTTTTTGCGTGAATGGACAAATATCTACTTTCCAGTGTTGTATTTAAGCGCAGTAGCTTGGTAAGGAATGTTAAACTTTCACTCTGGGGCATGTTCCCCACTCAAGTTCTCTTGTTTTGACATGTGCTGACAGTGTCCCACCCTCCCTTTCAGAAATTGACATTTCACAACAAAAAATACCGAATAAATTCCGTTTAATGACCCCAAACTGAAAACACGAAGTAAGTAATGAACCAAAGATGTAGATAAACTCGCATTTTTACTGTGTTGAAGTTTTTTAGTCTTGCTTCAAACCGGATAAAATCTGGCGGGTTCCTGTCCTTTCCTGCCCCCCTCCCCACCAACACACCCGAAACTAAAACGTCCACAGAATAAGGGCACAAAATTCCCGTATATTACAGGACATTTTATAAAGTTTAACGGTCTTGTCCGCTAGAAGAGAGACTCTAGTTGTCCCAACTTACGGGTATGTCTGCGTCGAAGCCGAAAAACGTGTCTGCCATGGCTATATCCACATTGTCCCACCTGCAAGCGGCCGCCTGCGACTACGTGAATGGCGACACACAGACCAAGAGGGTCATGGCTCACGAGCGCCACCTGGCGTTTGGAATCAGAACTTCATGGACAGTGTCATCGCTCACGAGCGCTACCTTGTAACTAATAGTCAAAGTGCAATCACATATTCAAGGCTTAAAGTAAGCAGAAACGTCTCGAAAGGCGTACGGAAATGGAGTGTTGTTTTTTTTTTGGGGGGGGGGGGCAGGACAAGAGGAAAACAACTGAAACAGAAGGAAAACATTCCACATTAGATATGCGTCTACAAAAATATTTCAATATAACACACACACCTATGGCAATTCGCTAGGTAAACCATTGTTCATCAAAACGCACAATAACATATCTTTATCTATGCGTGATCTGATGCAGTCTAGTATTATTTGGCGCCATCAACAGTGGCATTTCTACATTGATCTACATTCGTCTATATTGGCGTGACATTTTGCTTGGCAGCACGTATTTGGGCCTTTTGAAGTTCTAATGATCATAATTGGAGATCTTTTGTGAGAGCAATTCGTGCAAGGGATGTCCCACTTACAATAATGCCGCCTTCTTTTGTAAGGAAAAGAAGGTGCGAGGAGTTTATCATCGACATATTACGAGACAGATATAATTAATTTGAAAGTGAAAGAAGAAATGGAAAGCTTGACAAGGAATGTTTTTCATATATATTTCTTAGGATGAACAGTAGCATCTCATCTGACCCACAAATTGTTCTGAATAGATTACAAGTATTCTTGACAGTTGTGAATTATCTAGCTTCATTTCTCAAGATAAAAGTACCAACACTTTCAACAAAAAACTCATCTAAACATAGCCTACCAACCCACGTTTCTCTTCACTGATCACTTCATTCAGAGCTCACCTTTCTTGAAACAGCTTAACCTGTCTTACATACAATTGTAATGAATTCGCAATTCAGCCTTTGGCTGCGAAGGATTTTAATTTGAACTAGAGTTCGGAGACCTCATACCTCCATGAAATATTTATTGCTTTTTTGTGGATGGTATGTATGTTTATAGTCGGTTGTATTTGAGCGTAATGGACCATGGTTATATAATATAAATGTTATGGGAAAGTAGTGGTGTATTTATTTAATGACACAGAGGATGTCCATCTGATTAGTAATTATCAAAATGTGACACTTAATTGTGTAATGTGCGTTTAAGAGGTCGACGGCATATGGTAGCGTGGTGTTCCTTAAGCTTGATGTTTGGCATTTAAAATGTCTAAGGTTGTCAGCATTATTGAGGTTCGACTATGTGCCTCAGAGCGGTGTGGTGGGAGGAAGTTGGGAAACTCAGAAAGAAGAAGGGATGTGACCAACTTTAGTCAGATGGTGATTTGATTTTCCACCAATATGTCATAACATCAGCTGTTCACACGGTACAAAAACGAGATGCACACTTTCCTCTGACAGCCCTACACCAACTGTAAGATGAATACTTGGCGCCAACCCCGTCTGCTAAAAAACAAGTACCATTGGCTACGAAAGAGACAACTAACAACTGTCCCTTATCGTAACAAAATCAGAACATCTGTATCGCCCATAAAACTTCTGACACCCAACCCAGATGAGAGGACCTAATGGCATTTTAATCACCATGTCACTCAAATCAGCAGTACAGTATGTGAGACATCCATACCTGGTAAGCATTATCGTTAAATGTACCTCAACTTCTTACAATTATACTTACGCTTCACATCTCCATGATATCCTAAGCAGACATAAATAAAACTAATTATCATATTTAAAAAAACTCGGGGTTCCCCAAACAGCTGTCACCTCACCATCTGCTTGGAGCTAAGCCCATTAACAAACACATAAAGCACGATGCCTGTACCAATATATCTCAAATATAGGGGTGATTTCTGATATTATTACATCGATTATAACGACAGATACGGCTCCCAAAATCTCATCGATTCGAGCTTTCATCACACCCCACCAACACAACAAGTATGAAACCAATCCATCCAGCTGTTCTTGAGTAATCATCTACACAGACAGAGACACATAACAGAAAATATAACCTCCATTCCATGACATTTCATGGAGGTAAATATTAGTGGTCCGGAAGGCTGAACAAATGACATGAATGCATCACCAGGGAATACGGCATAGTATACCGAACAATAATTCTTCATTTTAGTGCTTTTACATCTTATTTGTTACACTGTGACTGGAGGGTAACCTCCAGCAACAGAGTCTTGTGAACGGTCAATGTGTTGAGTGTTCGCACCTATATCTCTATGTTCCGTTTGCCGCAATTGTAATTGGTTTGGCATGCCGTAAGTTGTACTCCGTTGCGAAATGATGCACGTTCTTTTTTTCGCGGTAACGTTAGCTGTACTGTTTTTATTATGGATTTGATAATTTCAGTTTTCACCCCTACATTATCCGGTATAGTGGTCCTGTGTGAAGGAATCCTGACTGAGGACCAATCAGAACAGATAGGTGGCGCTTTTAAGGGCGGCCGCAGCCGCGCCGACACCCGCTCTGCTTAGATGGGTGTTTTATTTCATATTAGTCCGGTTGTGTTTGAATGTTTCCGGAGACCCCGTGGACCGTTTCTGTACAACTGGGGGCTTCGTTTGCTCAAGTTTGCACCGATTACTAGCTTGGACAGCATACTGGCCTCTTGGTCACGAGCGGTAACGGTTAGCATCTCTCTTCGGCAGCTCTTGCCGTCTGTAGATATTTCTGGTTACGGTCGGTGCGAGTCCGTGAGAAGGAGCGGGTAACGTTACGGTCTCACGTTGTAAAAGAATCGAATGAAAATGGTCCGAGGGTGACGAACAAAGGTGTGTCCAACACAGGTGAAAATAATTACTGGTCTGTGATTGGTCAAGCAATCAGTCATCCCTCAGGCATCATTGGTTCTGGTCGTGTGCTGTAATTAATCCCATTATTTCAGATAGCCAATCGAAGAAGTGCATTCTTTTGACCAATGACATGTGGGGATTTTCTAGACTAGACAGTGTCGCGCCATTTGTCTGGCAGCTGTCTGAGTTGACGGGCTTATAAACCTCGCAGCTTACCAGTACAGAACAACATCACGGCCGCTCGGTGACGGAGTCCTTTGTCCTTTCAGCATCCTACCTTTTAACAGGTTAGTTTTGTCGTTCTTCAAAGAGTGTCTTTATGTGTGTTTATACGCGTACTTTTTGTATAACCTATTATCAGTACAATGTTAGTTCAAAAATCGATAGCGTATACGTAAACGCAGACCAAGCTGCGCTTACATGCAATGCATACCTGTGCCTTATATATTGCCTTAATCAATTCTTGACGTTAGTCTGTCTTGCAATTAAACTAATTGTTATTTCACTTCTTTTCTTCCAGGATCTTATCGGTGCCATCAAGTCCGGATTAACTGCAGCTGCAATGTTCCTGGTAGGACTTATCCTGGTGAGATGTTGTCCGGAGCCATCTCCACGGCTAGCTGTACGGTGACGACCAGAAAGATCCATGCCTGTGTGCACGCCCTGCCAGAGGACCTGAAACTAAGATAAGTTCTTGTGTGTCTTATGGGGTGTAAAATGGAAACATGTCGCAGAGATGGGCTGGGACTAACTTCTCGTCGGTATGATAAGAAGGAAATGATTTGTGCGTCCTTTTGTGCCTTACAAACTACAACAAAGCAAGAAGCCTTCACGGCTTCAGGAAGGGTCTGTCCTGCGAGAGCCAGCTGGTGGTAACCCTCCAAGACCTGGCCAAGAACATGGACCAGAACAAACAGGTCGATGCCGCGGTGCTTGACTTTAGCAAAACATTCGATACCGTGCCTCACGAACGTCTGCTGAGCAATCTCGAGCACTATGGTATTTCTGGCCTCCTTCAGTCTTGGCTCAGGGCTTTCCTTACGGAGAGAACCCAGAGGCTAGGGTTGTCTTTGACGGTGGAACATCTAAAGCCGTCAAGGTCACCTCTATCTGGAGTTCCGCAGGATACTGTGTTAGGCCCTCTACTCTTCCTGCTCTATATTAACGACCTACCCGATTCCGTAAACTCACAGGTTCGACTATTTGCTGACGATTGCTTTATTTATCGAACTATCAGCAAGCCTTCTGATGCTTTATGAGCCCCCCCCCCCTACTTTGCCCCTCGCAGGGTCATATGGGGGTAAAAAGAAGAAGAAAAAGCCTGTCTTTAACTAACTGAAATTTCGCTTTGTTGCTTCCATGGCCAGGACCTTATTGGTGCCATCAAGGTGACGTCCAGAAAGATCGGTGCTCGAGTTTACGCCCTGCCAGGGCCCTGAAACTAAGTTAAGTACTTATGTGTCTTCTCCGTTGAAAACATATCGCAGGGATGGGCAGAGACTAACTTTTCATCGACATGATAAGAAGTAAATTATTAGTTGTGATGATTCGTTAACTGAACTCTTAGTTGGAGGTAAGGTACTTCAGTGTGTTCTGTTGACATTCCGAGCGATGTTGTCCGGAGGGGTTTACATTAGGACATTTTGTAAATAGAGGCTCCTTTTGCATTCAAGGCTTCAGTCCGTTTCTGTGGTGTACAGGCCTGGTGTGTGGCTGGTTTGGTTTCTGTGATTGTGTCGATGGCCGGGATGGGTCGGTCAATAATTTCAAATTCTGTTCTTTCCAAAACAGGGTTTTCCCTGGTTCACCATCTGTCGTCATTTCTGTTTTATGTCATGGTCAGTGGTTGTCGGGGACCTAGACCATTACATAAGCTGCCTCGTGTTGTTTTCTTGGGTCCCGAACCGAGAGAACGACACAGGCCAGAAAGGAAGGCAGGTGGCTGAAGAGCCTATTTAATATTAGTAGTTTAGTCGTCTAGATAAAACTTGCCATCTCGGCGTCGACATAGTCACAGAAACTGAATCAGCTATGCATTGGGCTTGTATATAACAGAAGCAGACTGAAGCAATGAGTGCAGAAGTAGCCATTGCTCTCGAAAATTCAAGCAAAACGAAGGCAGCAGTATGCCAAAAGCAGCATTACTTAGGATTTCATCAAAGCAAACTCAACACCCTGCCACCAAACAAGAGATAATGATTCCTCTCGCTATTTCTATGTTAAAACTAGAACTGAAATTACAATGACAAAAGTCAAAACAAGTGAACTTCCTGCCATGCCAAAACACGTAGCTGAGCTTTCTTTTAGGTATAGTGTCTTCCCATATTTTTGAGTCAGGTTTAATTTTTGTCTTGCCTTTTCTCCCGAGGATCATCGCACCATAAGAAGAAATGTCTGGACGCGGAAAGGGAGGCGAGGACTGGCGAAGGAAGGTGCGGAACGTGAGCGAACGGGCTTCGCAGTCTTCTATGACAAGGTATCGTACTGTAAAGGACACATGTTTTAACTATAGGACAACAGTCTTTGTCAATGAATAACTTTTTCATTACATTTTTGTTGGCAAACTAGTTTAAGTTTACATTTTCAATTTCAGTTGATGTTTGCCTGGGCTGTTTGTCAGGTATCACTGCATCGTACCTAGTAGTATTTGGGGTGTCGAGTTTCTAGGTACTTGCCCTGAGCCTTTTGGGTTTGTGGCTTATGCATATGTCTGTTTATTAGGTTTGCTAGAAGTGTCTGGGCTTGGTAATCGAGGAAAGGCACAGGGAAATGGAGGTTTCAGAGTGTCACCGTTACTACAAGTGCTTCGTGACAACATCCGGTGCATCCAGGGCACGAGTCTTTCCCGACAAGGTATTGTGCTGTATTGTGTCTACTCTACAGTCCCTACTTGCCATTGGGCAGGCGTTGAACCTTTTGTGTTTTTTTTTTTTTACAGTGGTATTAACGTAGCGAGCAGCTGATGCATGTCTCTTTCCTTTACTGACATCACAGCAATGTCTGGACGTTACCGGTACCGTCACCGAAGGCGCTTCACAACATCCGGGGAGACAGTGGTCCTGGCGGAAGGCGTCTTAGCCTCGTGGCTGGATTTCAGAAGCCTCTGAGATGACGTATGTAAATCAGCTCTGCTAACCAGACATTTGAGAAGGCAGTATTGTACTGTGCTGCGTGAAATCAAAATGTCGGCTTATGCAATTTGCCATATTAGTAGCATTGTATATTGTTTAGGGAGTCTGTGTAGACTGACGTAGTAGCAATTGAAGTAGCATTCGAGATGTCCTAATTATATACTGCATTCCCGTTTGCCATGGAACAGAAATTGAGCCATGTGTGTTTGTTGCAGCGGTGTTGAGACAAATGATGCATGTCTTTTTCTTCTACCTATTTGTTAGAAATGTCTGGATGCCATAAGGAAGCAGAGGTCACGCGCGCGTCACCGTCACTGACATGACAATATCGTGCTTCGTGACAACACCACGTGCATCACCAAGAAGGTGGACAGTCTTTCCTATAATAAGTTGTTTGTGTTGTACAATATTGTCTGAATGCAGTAGCATAGCAATATTTGTTATTTTTTTAACATTACACTGAACCAAGGAGATTCAATCAAACTTCCTTGATTAAACCTGTGTTTGAGAATATATAAAGTTTATTGCAAATTCTTGCCCTTATGCTAATTGCAGGTAACATAAAATATTCAAACAGTGTAAAAAAACAATATCAAAAGTGTCTGCCCTTGTCTAAAGCTAGTCTGATGTCTTTGTAACTTGGCGAATGTAAGCTTAGTTTCAATGGTTGATGAATGTTCAGGTGAACAGTACTTAATAGAGTTTTCTTTTTCTTTTCAAAATTAGGACTGGTTGAACAGTTTAGCTGTGGGTCAGATGATGCGTGCATACGTTCCGGTCCAGCCCTGCCTTTGAAACTGTATTGGAGGGAGGAAGCGGACCATGAGACTGTTGATAGGTGAGTGCATCCTCTACCTGCTCGTTCCAACCTAAACCCTGCCTGCATTCTTTTTTAAAATTCAGGCCACTGTCACTGTTATTGAACGATCTCTACCAACTTTAACCTGGTTAAGATCAGTAAGCAATGATTTGACAATTTCCTGTTACACTTTAGCGCTACATACATTACAGTAGTCTATTAACTTCCTCATAATTTGTCAAAATTTCTACTCATTGCAAAACATAATGCTTCCTCGTGCCTTTAAAAAATATTTTGATTATAAAGCTAGTAGCAAAACGATGGAAGTCTAGCCAGTCATTATTGATTGTAATTCACTTTCTTGCAGTCACAATAGGTTGGGAAGGAAAAATCTCACAGCATCTTCCAGGACCGCATTGATGCCATGAATTCCTGATCAACTGCAGCTGCAATGTTCCTGGTGGGACTTATCCTGGTGAGAGGTTGTCCGACGCCATCTCAACATATATAGTGACGTCCAGAAAGATCGGTGCTCGTGTGTGCGCCCTGCGATCTGAGTGATTTAGCCAGTAGTGCGTTAGGGCATTTTGTAAATGGAGGCTCCTTTTGCCCTCATAGCTTCAGTCCGTTTCTGTGGTGTACAAGCTTGGTGTGTGGCTGATTTTATTTCACGTGACTGTGTCGATGGCCGGAATTGTATTCGGTGAGTTACTGTTAATTCTGTTCTTTATAAACAGGGTTTTCCCTGGTTCACCATCTGTTGTAATTTCTGTTTTATGTCATGGTCAGTGGTTGTCGGGGACCTAGACCATTACATAATCTGCCTCGTGTTGTTTTCTTGGGTCCCGAACCAAGAGAACGGCACAGGCCAGAAAGGAAGGCAAGTGGTTGAAAAACCTTCTTTTATATTAGTATTTTAGTCCTCTAGAAATGCTAGAGTTCTTGGTATCGACGCAGACACAGAAACCGAATCAATACAAACAGAATGCAAAGTGTACAATTGTTCAGTTATCATGTATATCACGATAGTAGATACTTGTACATATAGTTACGCTTACTTACGTTATGTGTTAGGTATAGTTTTCCCATATTTCTGAGTGAAGATCTCGTCTTTTTTTTGTAAAGAGGCTTAATGTAGTGTTGTTTAGGCGCCTTTTGTTCAACAGTAGCAGCCTCTGTTTTTGAGTGTATTTGTTTGATGCCCTTCCAGTACAGGGGTGGCTGACGCTGGGTTGTTTTGTGTGTTTCATTTTTTTGTCGCAGAAAAGTGGTCTACATGTTAGAATTTAGTAAATGTCAACATTGTCCGTTTAAATCAGTTGTTTGGAAATTTCCCTAGTAACTGAGGCTAAGGCTGGCGCTGACACTAACACAAGACAGACACATACACACATACACACTAACAGACTAACCCCACCAAACACACACATTTTTGACGGACACTAATAATCAGCTCAAATGCCTTAGCCTTAGACTGAAAAAAAATCTATGATTCTTCAAGTACAAAGGCTCCACGCTACCTCTATACCATGTATTGACAATGTCAATATCTACTGATTTTTAGCTTTCTTTTATCCACTATGTCCTAGAGTGAGGGTAACTGTTAACCTAAATGGGTTAGATGTGAAGTTCATTTTTGATGCTAGAGTATCTTCATTTATTATGAGGTTTATATATTATACACTTTGCATTTCTCTATTTTGCTAATAAACAAAAATGTTGAAATTGGATGCTTATGTAGTGCACGTGTTTGTTTTACAGTAAAATAAATTTCATGCAATTGACTAAAACATTAACATAATTTATGCATGGTGTTGTTCATCATTGACAAACATACACATGTCACAATTATAAAATTCCCATTATTAATCATAAAGCGGTTTTGCAATTTTTACATAAATTATGCAAATAAGTTCCTCATTACCATATTTGGTATCTGCTTATATTCTACCTATCATAATTAACATGTGTTACATTTATTGAAGTCCAGTTATTGCAAACAATCGAATTATACAATTTCCTCATTAATTATGCAAATTAAGTCCTCACTTGCATAACATGTATATCATTATGAACATCTTTGCCTAAGGTACTCGCATGTCTAATATGATACCAATCCGTCAATCCTTTCTGCAGTTTCCTCTTTGGAATGTCTTGACAAAAACGTCCCAAATTAAATGTTAGGGGGCTGAAACTTGCCCCACTTTGTCATGACACTAAAAGCTATCTACCAACCAAATTTCAAGACCATGTCACGCCCAAGACAAGAGATACATAGAAAAAACTGCTATGATTGAATGTTGTCATTAATTATGCAAATTTGCTCCTATTTTGCATAATTGGTATTTCATTTTGTACAACATTGTCTGAGGTACCTACATACCAAAAATCATGAAAATCCCTTGTTCCCTTCTTGAGTTATCCTCTTCAGAAGTTTTTGACAAAAATGACCCTGCTATCCCAAAACTAGACGCTAGGGGGCCCAAACTTATGTCACTTCTTTCTGAGCACAAGAGCTATCTAATACTCAAACATTGTGACCATAGCATGTTCAGAACACCGAAATAGCAAAACCGGAAGTTGCGCTGCAGTACCAAGGGGAGCCGCTAGGGGGCCCAAGATCTAATCATTTTCAGCTTTCATCACACCCTACCAACACACCAAGTATGAAACCAATCCACCACGCTGTTCTTGAGTTATCTTGTTTACACACACACAGACACACAGACACACAGACAAACGCAGGGTAAACTAGAGTTCGGCGACCTCATACCTCCATGAATATTTAGAGCTTTTGTTAATTTCATGCAAATGACTTAACATTAACATGATTTATGCATGGTGTTGTTCATCATTGAATAATGTACAGTACACATGTCACAAGTAAAATTCCCAATTCAAATCATTAATCATTAAGTTGTTTTGCAATTTCTGCATAAATTATGCAAATAAGCTCCTTATTTGCATATTTGATATCTGCATATGTTCCACCAATTATAATTAACAAGTGTTACATTTATCGAAGTCCAGTTATTACAAACAATGGAATTATATAATTTCCTCATTAATTATGCAAATTAAGTCATTATTTGCATAAAATACATATCATTATGAACATCTTTGCCTAAGCTACATGCATACCTAAAATGCAGGCAATCCGCCATTCCTTTCTGCAGTTATCCTCTTTGGAGTGTCTTGACAAAAACGCCCCTGCAGTTCCATAATTAAATGTTAGGGGACTGAAACTTGCCCCACTTTGCCATGACGCTAAAAGCTATCTACCACCCAAATGTCACGACCATATCACGTACGGAACAAGAGATACATTGAAAAAACTGCTATGATAGAATATTCTCATTAATTATGCAAATTTACTCCTATTTTGCATAATTAGTATTTTATCTTGTACAACATTGTCTAAGGTACCTACATACCAAAAATCATGAAAATCCGTTGTTCCCTTCTTGAGTTATCCTCGTCAGAAGTTTTTGACAAAAATGCCCCTGCTATCCCAAAACTAGACGCTAGGGAGCCCAAACATTTTTTCCTTTGGCGAGAAAGGTATGGGTGGCCGATCCAAGATGGCGCCCAGAGGGGACGCTATGCTGAGCGCCCTCCTCTAAAACACACTTTTCGAGTGCACGCCTTGGGGTTTAACGGTCGACACGTCGCCCGAACACGGATTATATGGTTAGGACACGTTCCACGAAGCGAAACAGGCGCTCTGGCAGCGGTGAAGGGCCAAACAGTTCCAAGAAACCCTGTATCACGACTACAGCTGGTGAGATAGATATGGCGTCTACATCGGTCAGTGACCTGAAAGCTATTATTGAAGAATCCATTGAAGCAGCTCTTTCTCGTCAGCTTCAACATGTCGCCAAGTCGGCTGAAGTGCAAGCCATTCGGGACGAGTTGGGCCAAGTGCTGAGACGGCAGGATGCGCTGGAGGGTAGACTTGACAACCTGGAAAAGAAAGTGGCAGACATGGAGAAGGCCCCCCTCCCACCCCGAGTTGGTAACTCGATCAACTTACTCGAACAATACACGAGGAGAAATAGTCTTCGGATTCGCGGAATTCCAGAGGTGCCTGGGGAGACAGGTGAGCGGTGCATACAAGATGTCGTCAACTTCTGCAGGATTAAACTCGGGCTTGAACTGCAACCTTCGTCTATTGATCGCGCTCACCGTGTTGGAGCTAGGAAAGACAACTTTTCGCGCTTCATGTTGGTGAAATTCGTGTCGTGGCAAGACCGCAATCGAATCTTCCGCGCCCGAGCTAAACTGAAGGGAAAGAAGGATGACCACGGGAGACCCTTGCTGATTGTTGCGGACCTAACAAAGGAAAACCATCGTATTTTCACAGCTGCTTTGTCTGCAAAGAAAGACAACTTGATCAAGGACACATGGATCGACGGTAACTGCCGTATCATGATCACACTACTAGACAAGAACACGAAGTGCATTCAGTCTACTGATGACTTGCCTTCGGGCTAACTGTGCTACTACTTGAAATAAAATATTTTGAACTGTGTGGACCATGTGTGAGAGAAATTATTTCATGTAATTTGATGTTAAGCCTAAGGTAGGCCTCTGTATGCGAAATGGAACTACCCATAGTGGGCCATAGGAATTTTTTGTTGTTGTCTTATTCTTTTTGTTCTAAAGTCCTCCCAATTATTATTACAATAGTAATCACAGCCACAAGCGATGCTATAGAATTTGAGATTGGCCAAATCCTGAGCTCAGTCCTTTGTTTACGGAATGATATTTTGAGTTATGATGTTCATTTTATTTCTTGTATTTTGTTAATTTTGATGACTATCTTCCTATGTTGGATTGATTCACTCATACTTTGTGTTCTATATAATTTGGTTTATATGATTTGGTACATGATTTCTGTTCTATCAGTTATAGGCACAAGATTTCAGAGTTTTTGTTTAATCATCACGTACTACATTGTACGCAATATTCATTTTACTAGATGCATAACTCTGTATCTAAGTTCTTTTTTGTTGATTCCACTTATGATTTGCATTGACATTTATTTTGATCTTTTGATTGATTTTGATTTGAGCTCATGTTTGTGGCTAACTGTTCCCCAAGTTTACTTTCTTTGTAGATCATCATCATCAAATCCTATCCGATGCCCCGATGACTTCTTCCGGCTTTCTTCTCCGAGACGATTATTTTCCCAGAAGTTATGACACAGGTAGAGTGCCAGATATCAAGTTATAATTGTAATGGGCTGGGGGATTCTTATAAAAGAAGGGGACTTTTTACTTGGTTAAAAGACAAGCCTTGCAACATATACTGTTTACAAGAGACACATAGTACCATTAGAGACGAAAAGGTGTGGCAGAACGAATGGGGTGGGCAAATATTCTTCTCGCATGGTACCTCTAACCAAAGAGGTGTGGCTATTTTAGTTAAAAACAACACCACCGCTCATGTTCATCAGATTAAGACTGATGAACATGGGCGATGGATTATTTTAGATATCGAGATAGATGATCTACATTTTTGTCTAGTCAATTTGTATGCGCCAAATGACGACTCTCGTACCTTTTTTAAGGAACTTGAGATAGTTATAGATACTTTTGAGATAAGTTATGATAATCTTATTGTTGTTGGGGATTTTAATACGGTGCAAAATGCCTTGATGGACAGAGCAGGTGTTAAACAACGTAATTACCATCCCAATGCACTGGAAGCAATCTCTGAATTAAAAGGAAAATTTGATTTACTGGACATTTGGCGTTTTAGAAATCCAAACACTACTCGTTACACCTGGCGTCGCGGGCTCCACGCAAGTAGACTAGACTATTTTCTTATTTCTTTTTCATTAGTTAATAGAGTAACAAAATGTTGTATTGCCGATAAATTTAAGTCCGATCATAACTTAATTACATTAGCGTTTGTAACCATGGAGTTCCCACGTGGCCCTGGTTATTGGCAATTCAATCAATCTCTTCTTCAGGACAAAACATTTCTTCAACAAACAAAACAAGTTATGTCTGAATTTTTTGAAAATAATGTAGGTAGTGCAAATCCGCAAGTTGTTTGGGACGCCGCAAAATGTTTCTTTCGGGGACACTGTATTAAGTTTTCTAGTTGGAAAAAGAAACAATACCTTATAAAAGAAAAGCAACTTATTAATGAAATTAATCTTTTGCAAACTCAAATTGACAATACCACCTGCCCCTCTCCTGACCAGCTGGATGATTTAGCATGTAAGCAAAAACTACTTGAATCTTTATACAATGAACGTTTAAATGGTATTTTAATCAGATCGAAAGCACGCTGGATGGAATTGGGTGAGAGGTGTACAAAGTATTTTATTAATTTAGTTCGTCGAAATTATTCTAGAAAAAATATTCAAAGACTTAAGAGGCCATCTGGGGAGGTAATTTTCAACCCACAAGATATTTTGTCCGATCAGGTTAGTTTTTATTCCACATTATACTCTTTTGAAGAAACACCAGTGCCCCTTACAGAAGCTAATTGCGATGGTTTTTTCCCAACAAACTACAGTAAACGATTATCAAATGACCAGCAACAAGCTTGCGAAGGTTTGATTAACGTAGATGAGTTAAAAAATGCTATTTTTTCGTTTCAGTCTGGGAAAGCACCAGGGTTAGATGGTATCCCTGTAGATGTATATAAGGAATTATTTGATGTTTTTAAAGGACCTATGTTACAATGTTTCAATTATTCGTTTGCCAATGGGTGTCTTTCAGATACTCAAAGACAAGGCCTTATTTCATTACTTTTAAAAAAAGACAATAAGGGAGTGGACAAGGACCCAACTGCTATTACAAACTGGCGCCCTCTTACTCTTCTCTGCTGCGATACTAGAATTTTGTCGAAGTGTATTGCGCTTAGATTTAAACAGGTAATTTCAGATATAATCGAGACTGATCAAACAGGGTTTATTAAGGGTAGATACATAGGAGATAATATAAGAAGACTTTTAGACACGATTGAACATTATGAAGATACAGGGAAGCCTGGATTAATATTTATCGCTGATTATAAGAAAGCTTTTGACACTTTAAGGTGGGATTTCATGTTTAAATGTTTGGATTATTTTAACTTTGGCCCACAACTGAGAACGTGCGTAAAAGTTTTGTATGAAAAATCAATAAGTTCAGTTATTAATAATGGATATATTTCTAATCCTTTTACATTGAATCGTGGCGTACGTCAAGGTTGTCCTTTGTCGCCGTACCTTTTTGTAATAGCGGTTGAAGTCCTTGCCATTAAGATAAGGTCCAATCATTCAATTCGTGGTTTGAATATCAATGGAAAATGTACTAAGATTTCTCAATATGCGGATGATTCGAATTTTCCGTTTGAACCCAATTTGCAGACATTTTATGCGTTGCTGTCTGATTTAGAACGTTTCTCCAGTATCTCTGGTCTTCAATTACATGCCGAAAAGTGTAAAATTTTAAGATTAGGCTGTTTAAAGTTTACAAATTTTTGTTTACCCACCCATCTACCATTTCAATGGGTTGACGGAGGTGTGGATGTATTGGGAATTCATATTCCCATCGATATGTATACTCTTGTTAATGTAAATTTTGAACCTCGTTTGGAACGACTGGACAGGTTATTACGACCATGGAAAGGCAAAACTTTATCTCTTTATGGAAAAATAACAGTTGTTAATTCCCTGGTGGTTCCCCAGTTTACAAACTTATTTCAGGTTTTACCTTCCCCAAATGATCTGTTCTTTAAAATTTATGAGAGGAAAGTCTTCTCCTTTATTTGGGAAGATGGACCAGAAAGAGTAGCCAGAAAAGTATTATATAATTTGGTGGAAAATGGTGGTTTGAAGTTAATTAATTTACGTGCTTTTAACCTTACCATGAAAGCTTCATGGGTACCTAAATTATTTTTTCATGCGGATTGGTTTACTTCTTTTGCTATAAAAGTTCATCCTCGTCTTAATCTGAGTTTATTTCCTTTCATGCAGTTATCTTCAGTGCAAACCCTTAATTATAAGGGTTTTCTCTTTGAAGTTTTAGATGCATGGTACAAATTTCAGCACGTTGAACCCGCGACGCCAGCTGATGTGCGTCAACAAATACTTTGGAATAACTCCAACATTACTGTTGATAATAAATCCATTTTTCAAACTGCTCTGTTTAATAGGAATATAATTTTTGTAAATGACTTGTTAGATACAGATGGAAATGTTATGTCGTACGCTGAATTTTGTTTAGTGTACCCAAACAGTTGTGAGCAGTTTCAATATCAACAGCTTATCTCCGCAATCCCGAAAGCATGGAAAACCTTATTAAATATTGACCATTCGAAAGAGCTTGTATGTTTACCGCGCCAATATAATCATATGTGGTTAAGAAATATTAAAATTAATAAGTTGTTATATAATTTCTTTCTTGTCCATACAAATGAAGTGAGTATTGCCCATAAAGTACGATTATCATGGTTTTACTATTTTGATAGACCCATACCATGGCGAGAAGTATTTACAGCTTTGTCTAAATGTACTATTGACCCCAATGCTCGGTATTTTCAGTACCGTTTACTTTATAAATTCTTACCATGCAACAAAGTTTTAAAACTTTGGAATTTAATTGAATCTAGTACCTGTTCTTTCTGCCAAAGTGATGAAGAATCTTACATTCATATCTTCTGGGAATGCCCTCATGTGATATCTTTTTGGAACAATGTACAAACTTGGCTAAAACAAGAAATAAGCTTGACTTTAGAATTAAATTCCTTTGTTGTTATGTTTGGAGATCTATCTTTAAGTGCACCCCCTTTAAAAAACTTGATTATATTATTGGGTAAGATTTTCATATTCCGTTCCCGACGCTTTAAGATTCTAAATTTCCAGTCCTTTAAAACACTTACATCGGTATTTCAAAAGACAGAATGTCTTATTGCGTCTCGGAGGGGGAAGCTGGAGAAGCATCGGGGTAAGTGGGGAACTTTGTGCTTATGATTTCGCTTTTTTGTTGTTGATATATATTTGCAGTTTGCTTAATTCTGATATTTAAATGTATGATTTCGCTTAGTTTGGTTACTTTATGCTGTAAAAAATTTATGGGAGGCTGTCTTCTGTTCATTTTTTTGTATTTGTATAATTATTCATGGCAATAAAAAAAAAAAAAAAGATTTTCAATATGACAGTTTTGTATGGATAAAATAAAGAAAATGCTTACCGGAAACGGTTTCAATGATTGCTAAGGTGTTGACTTTCAATTATTAGATGCAGGCCCTAAGAAATAATGTTATCTGGCTACTTAGCTAACCTGTATCAGTCATTTGCTTTTAAAAACAAGGTATTTCGCTATCAAGTCAATGGACAGTGTAATAGTTTGAAAATAACTGAACCTTGATACCCTGAATATCCTATTTTTAACACAACGGATAAAGGTTACTCACAGTATAAAGGTGAACTAGCATTACATATTTGTTTGGTGTGAATTCACATAAAAAGTTTTGAAAATTATCTAAACAAAATTTGAAATAAACATAACTTTAAATGCTTGTTACATCCATGAATATCCTGTCAATTCTGTATTTGTTTTTTTGTAGGCGGTAGCCGCTTCACTGTCAACTCAAACAGTGATCACTGCGATCAACAAACTGTCTTATGCTTGCGCCGCCTAAGGGACTTTTTTCTTACTACATGTTGATGTTATTGTGTTTATGCTTTTTGTTTCAGTAATGGAAAATTGGAACTTCAGAATGAACAAAACTGCTCTAGACCTGCTTGGTTTCAGTCAACCTTAAGTCATGTACTCGATAATAGTATAGCATTTGAACATTGAAAGGGGCTTATCATCACGGTTCTTGTTGGTTGTGCCATGGCCTATGCTTGGTACTTACCAATCTCTTAAAGTTGACTCTGATGATGGTCGAAATGAAACCTACGATAAGTTTCGTGACCTTCTTGGTGAGACAGTTGGCTGATTGTTTGCATACATTATCTTTTTTTTAAAAATCATAATGTGCAATGCCGCATGTCCTAAATAAATGTGAATAATTTTTAAGATATTGTTTTCTGATTTTGTAATTAAATATTCATTGGCATATTTTTTTCATAGCAAATCTTGATAGACATTAATTCTAATTCATGCCCCCCCCCTTTATATTATCTAGTGTGCGCACTCTGTAAGGTTACGTTATGTGTCGCTGTTGGAAACAGCAAAGTCAAAATCTTGCTCAAGAGTATGTCGTAGAAGAGGGACCTGACCAAGCTTTGGAAATGACTTACGACAAGTTTTGAGGTGTCATCAAAAAGATGATGTTGGGAGACAATATGAAGCGTTGTAAGTGCACTTACGGGGATCCTCTAGAATCACCCGCAGCACGCAGCTGCACTGCCGTCCTCATATGTCTTTATT
>NC_049997.1:2887525-2895198 GCF_000003815.2 Branchiostoma floridae | reverse complement strand
TTGGAGAAATTATAAAGTATATTCATATAGAATTAGCGGCATCGTGCTTGGCCGTGCGGGAATATATGAGTTTCCAATTTCGCGCCACCAGTTTAGGTCACTTGCTGCTGGTGAAAGTAGAACGTCGTAGAACACATCTGGACTTTGTCGTTTTGACACTGAATATTTAGAGAGAACTTGAGCCTGATAGATAGTTTCGTTTAGTAAAATCTAAATAACACCTAAGTGTTAAGAAGAGCGCTAGCTTCAAGGGTCATGAGTTGAGGAACTGGTCGTCATACAACCACTTCTGTTCGTGGTTGTTTAAAACCGGCAAAGGGGACGACCTACGCTACGAAGTTTGTGTCTGAAGAGCATTGAACCTCACTGTCTAGACCTATACAGGTGTACTATTTATTGCGCCTGCACTGAAACCTGAATATTTGACACTACATCTGCTAAGCTGGATTCGATCGAAAAGTGTAATTGCAAGTATCATGAGATGAGGGAGAAGTATCATTCCATAGATGTACAAAATATTATGGAGTAGCCGGAGGTCTATCTTCTTGCAAGGTGCAAATCTATAGCTAGCGTCGCTGATCAATTGAAGTACGTATATTGCCAGAGAGAAGACATCGTAACAATGCAGGAGACACAGTACCAGTATGTCAAGATAACTGATGTTATCCGGTACTTAATAGGAGACAACCCTGCGCAGTGGGTTGAGACAGGCGAACAGCACCAGAGCTGATTCACTTTCTGTGTCAAACACTAAGCTTGGTTTATTGACCAATGAGGTCAAATTCTCGGAAGATAGACGTAAGATAGTAACATCACTTCCAGCAGGGATATACATGATATTTGTTTATGTGAATACAGGCAAAAAAAAGCAAACTTCTTTCAATGTTCTAGTGGTTCCTCATTTAAGGAACACTTAATGTATGCTAAATTCCAAACGCTCCAAAGATTAGATCTTGCTGAGTCAAAGGAATAAGACGATGCTATCGACCTGGAGGCTGCGGAAAACAGATGACATCTTCTACCGCTTATTGGTCTGTGGAAGAGGCTTAACTTTTGATTCCCCTTCATGGTGCTGGAGACACCCATGGAAATACTTCGAGGAACAAAAAAGTTTAGAAAAACAATCAGCAAAAAAATGGTACACTGCTTCATTAATTAAGACGACCAAACAATGCCGTGAAAAAGTAAACATGAAGGCAAAGTACCGAAAGGCTCTAGATAACAACCTGAAGAGTGGAAGGGCAACGATGACATCACCTTTTTACGAGGAGCTGCATGACATCCTGACTTAACCAAACATCATGCCTCTAAAAGTGTAATTCGGATATACATACCGATTTAATTTTGGACGCAAATAATCATATATGGATTCGACTAACCTGTCCTGGACTGCCTGAAATGCAAGTGCAGAAGCAGGATAGATCACACTGAACCTGGCAATTCAGAGAACAACTCTTTACACGCAAAAAGCGTCCCATGTCATCACTCGGACACTCCCACCAACAAAAGCCGCTCTTCGTCAACACATGAGGCGCGCAGTACTGCAAGGAGGCCACTACTGTGGCAGAACGACAACGCCATGACGCCAACTGCCCTCTCCAGCCAAGTGGGGCTGTGGAGACCTCTGTTCCGCAAGATTTGTATACTTTTATATTCATTCACTGAACAGCGAACGCTGTTTGAAACGCTGAATAAAATCTTCTTCACTTCTGTATGTAACGGCACATGCAGGAAACCAACCATGCCTATACTGTGAAATCAGAAAGGAGATCATGGTTCTGCCTGAAGAGCTTGTCATTGGTTTACGGGACCTGGTAAAAGTAGCATTAAGAATGGCAGAGGTACGCCAAGTATTTCAAGAAAGCTCCCGGAAAATGAATAGACGGTAAGTATGGGTCCATAGCAATGGTTACAATATCGACAGGTACATGTATTATCGTTCTGATATTGTCTGCTCTAGTACTTTGGTATTCATCCATGTTGGTCCGAACAATACAACAATGATGCGACTTCTATACAGACGTTACATACTTTCAGAGACTTCTTGTGATTTTGTCCATTTTTTTTAAATTTCTAAATGTTCTATTGTAATTTTCAGCATTTAGCCAAGATAAAATTCAAGAGACTTAAATTGCTGAATTCTAGCCACGATCGGTGCGTGAATTATCGTCCTTAAAAATTGCTGAACTAGTCTTACAGGAGAAAAGAAACATCCCAAAGAAAACTGTGTGGTGCGTCAAGTACATGTGAATAACACTAGTGACACTAATGTTAGCCACTACGTTATAATCTTACGTTACTGGTCTGTTATATTCAAAAACAGGCTATTGATCAATCATAATTAATCCATAACAACGGCGCCCTGCTGCCAATTACATCACAGCAACTAGGAGGGCCCTGCTCGCCAACATTGTTGCCAGTGTCACTTAGCTTGCCGAACGTTATTAGCTCTAGACCGGAGAGCCAAGTATCACAGACAACGAAAAAAGACGCAAGCATACATAAATATAAGATAACAAGGATCGCCATTAACAATGCGTCTTTACTGACTTTGCCATGAGTGATCAATAAATTTAAGAACCATTTTAAGTTTGGATTCTAAGATGGAGGAAGCCGTTTCATAGTATATGGTTAAAAGCCACGTGCCTCGTTGACTTAAAAGGCTTTAGAATAATCCTAACAAACAAAACGAAATTGTCAATTGTAAAAATGTGGACTGAACACTCCACATTCCTGATTTTAGCTGAGTATTGAGTCGAGAATTTGTGAAGCTGTTTAAGAAGACATAGAGAATGCTAATATTGGTGGAGCAGATGGAGATATATCTTCTTGGAGGGTAAAAATCTAGCGTCACTGACCAATTCAAGTACGTACACTGCCGAAAAGAAGACGTCGTAACAGCGCAGAACACAAAGTATCAGGATGTCAAGATGACTAATGTTATCCTGTAATTTGCGGGTGACAACTCTGCGTAGTGGGTCGAGACAGGTGATCAGCACCAGGAAATATATTGGTGCTTCACTTGCTGTGTGGCAGACATAGTTCGTTTTTTTTTTTACCACAAGGACAGTATTTTATGCTCCGGTCGCTGCCAGAAAATTAAAATATTCAGAAGCTTTATAAATAGTAGATACATTTAAAAGTACTTGCAGATTTCAAATAAAAGTATTGCATACATTATTCTTTAACTAAATAGTATATACTCTAAGCTCTATAATGGATAAAAGGCAAGACATTTTGTAGTACAATCAGTAATGTACCGTTATCTAATCAATTATCCATGGAGGTATGGGATTGTTCAAAATCTGGCGGCAACAGGCAATGAGTATTCAACATGGCTAAGATTGGATTGCACTTGGATTGTATAGTTCTTATCGCACTGATAGTGATCGTTTCATTTTGTACTGATGAAGGTGACAGATGGTCGTCGAAACGTTTACGGAAGAATTAAAAGAAGGTTGTGTAACGAAGAAGACTTTGTTGAATTGATCTACCAACCTGAGGAAACTATTTCCAGAGTGAATGAGTAGTCAATTCTTTTGTAGCTGAGTCATATTAAACTGAAGGACACTTTTTTTTTAGATAGCAATCCCTTACTTACGTGTTAGGCGAGTGTAAAGATATCCCAAAATTAAATGCAATATAAGACTTTGTGTTGCAGTATGTTACAATCTCGGCTTTATAAAAAGAAATACATAATAACTAACTTACATAAGATTTGTTGTTATTGTACGATGTGTTTTTTTAATAATTCAAAGTCATTCACATATGCCATGAAATCGTTCTTATTTTCAAACCAGGTTGCTAGAGCTCATTTAGTGTCAACATCAAGGTTATCTTTCTCGTCAATCACTTTTTCATCAATCAATCGATCACTATCTTTGTGCAGAAGTACTGGGGTTTTTTTTCAAAGAAACAGCCATGGTGTTAAAAGCACTACCTTTTTTCATGTGTGTCTCTTTTATAGAGCCTTCCGAAAAGATGTTCCATTTCGTGACATTTCTTTGCAGTCTTCCAGGCAAGCAACAGAGTAGTATTGACGGAATGGAGGATGGAACCTACGGGATACCAAGGTACTAAACGTGTTGCAACACCCTAATTTTGCCAATGGGGTCGACGTATGACAATTTTCGAAGAAGAATGTTAATAGCTGCGATCATCCCTTACATAGGAGCTGACAAGTTCCAGTAACAGTTTTGGCATGTAATTGTCTGCACATGTCCCGTAAATATGCATGAACTATGTATGCCGTCAGCTTAAAGGCTGATAAATGGTATTGTGAGTTCACGTGTTTTTTTTTTCTTTTTGTGGATTAGAAACCCGTAGAGTCGTAACCATAAAAATGTTATGCTTAAACTTTGATACACGTCTAAACTGTTACACATGACAAGAAGCTAAGGAGTAAGACGGCATAATTATATTCCATACAAAGAAGTTAACAACAGTCATAAAACGTCACACAATGTGGTGTAGTTTCCATTTTAATCATATCCAGATCTGGGTTAGTTGATTCTATTGGCCGTTAAAAGGGTTTCTGATGCAGGATATCCTGAAGAATGAACAAGCGAATAAATGAAAGTTCACTGTTACCGAAGTCCGACAGACTCATGAAAAACGCAGATTACGAATCATCAGGAGAGAGCCATCTGAGGTCATAAAGTAATAGCACATTTTCCACTTTTACATGCTTCATCAACGAAACAGATTTGGAAATTTTGTATCATATTTTCTAGGTTCCATTAAAACGCTTATATCATATTTTTGTTCATAATATATATGCTTCTCTTCGTAGAGGCAAAACGTTTTGACATTTACCTATCGTTTATTCACAAAGCTGTCTAAAAGATACTGCCACGCCGAAAGGGTTGGAGCTGAAGTCGGAAGATGTCCAGAGAAGACAAATGTAAAAATGTAATTTACATGGAATGGAAGATATTCTATTGTATGCTATTTGTTAACCATAGCTCTTAGATAGGTTACCTGTAAAAGCACATTGAGTTGTTCTAAGATTGATACTTCGTAAATATTTCTGTTAATGTTGTCATTAATTAATGGTCACAGGGTAACAAGAAATGAACGACTAACTGTGATTAAAACATTAATTCAGTGATACGTCAATGCTTGTATATCCATGGATCAAGAAAAAGCTGAAATCCATTAGGAAAATAAGTGGCTGCCAGGCATTGAAACCATGGGTTTCCAGTATTGTTAACCATCTGCATTGGTCAGTTGTATCCACAACACCTGGAAGAGGCCAGCTTATTGAAGACAAATGGAGCTCTGTGTTGGACCATGTCCAAAACCGTCACACTGGGTTTACTGACCAATTTCCAGTATGTGGATATCTGCTACTGGAAGAGAAAGTGCTACAGAGGCCCTGGTTACCGTCGCGTAAGTATGTATGGATTTTTGTGAAGTGATATTTAGCAGGGTAAGGTAAACTAAATGTTCATGAAAAAAATTATTTATTTACAATTTTGATAAAACACATTTTAATTGAAGGAATACACAATTTGGCATCTTTTGTACATGGATTCCACTCAGGTATCCACTGAGGTGGAAGCTGCTGTAAAGAAAGACTCAATACCTTAAACGGTGATAAGTTCACCTGTTTTGCTTATTTGGAACATAAGAATTATTCCTTGTTCCGAGAAATTGTACAACTTCATTTTCATTTCACTGATGAAGAAAGGTGGGCACCTTTCGAAACGTCTATTAAAATTTTTAAAGTATCCAGAAGTAAAGAGTGAATCTTCTTCAATTTTAATGTATCCTGGATGACTAATCTTCACAAACGGAGCAACAATGTCATTTGGATAGTATCCAGATGGAGACTGCTCCGGACCCAAACTACAGCCGTTCTATAGTATTCGGTAGAAAGCCACGTGCCTCGTTGACTGAAAAGGCTTCAAAATACTCCAAATCAAACGCAAATGTCATTTGCAAAAATATGGACTAAACGTTCCACATTCTAGATTAAAGCTGAGAGTTGAGTAGGGGATTTGTGAAATTATTTAGGAAGACACAGAGAATGCTGATACTAGTCCTACCAGCGTCTGGACTTACAAGAATGACCGGCCGGTCTTTTTAAGGAGACAGTTGGCCGCTTCATAAGATCGGCAGCAAGAAATATGGACAGGTTAGTGATGGCAGCCTTACAAATTGAGCTGAAGAGAGCAATATATTTGTTCAATAGCTAAGCACGGGATTAATCAGGTACACATGCAGCCTATTTAATTCCCTCACAAAGCCAAACAGATTCATCCCCCGATTTCCTGACCAGGCTGGAATCGAAGATTTTTGAAATATGACAATTGCTTTCTTTTATTGCATGGGGAATTGGACATTTATACCGAGGTTGCAAAACTGACGAAATAACAGCTCAAGGACAAACGACACGATAGCAATCGGTGTTGCATTTGTACGTCAGCTATTGTAATAAGAGAAACAAACAATTGAGCAAATGTTGTGACGAAAATGGTAACGTTTGCTGTCTCCTTCTGTTTCACTGACAGCTTAAAAAAGCCTCTTGCTACCTGGCAATATGTTACTTGGGGAAACATATTTTCATTTTACATTGAAACGTTTGGCATCAGATGAAATGCTACATCAGAAACTATACAAAGCTCAGTAACCAAGACGAGATAAATTAGGCCTTAGCTACATTCTGGACAAACAGTGTGGACCAGGAGCAGTGTTCCCTACTGCATGCAATCTTTTGATATCTATTTCTAAGAATTTTCCGAGCAAACAATGGATATTGAAGTGAGTATTAATATTAAGGAGAAAGTACGGACTTATATGTCATGGAAACTTATGTTAGTTCTTATGTTAGTAATAAGTCCCAAATCATTATTGTAGAATACTCCAAACAAAAATGCCAATTGTAAAAATGCGGAATAGATCTCGATGCTCAACATCACAGGTTAAAGCTGAGTGTTGAGCAGGGGATTTAAAAATTTGCTTATGAAGACACAGAGAATGATGATATTGGCGGAGAAGCCAGAGATACATCTGCTTGCATAATGCAAATATAGCGTCAGTGACCAATTTAAGTCCGCACACTGTCAGAGAAGACTTCGTAACAACACAGAACACACAGTAGCAGGATGTCAAGATATCTGATGTCACCACTTTTTTTCACAAGAAAAAAAAAACTGTACCGTTAGTGAAGTTAGGAGAACAGCACCAGGGAACCTTAGCAGCAGTGCTCCTGTTGGTTTTTTAGCTCCCGCTTATAGCTATACGCGGGAGCTATAAGCTGTGAAGCACAAGAAACAGACAAAACGAGGGCACATAGAGAATACGAGAAAGGAATTATGATGTGCAAAAGCATAAAGTACAGAATGAATTGTGAGGAGAGGAGAAAGAGACCATTCTCTGAATGCCAGGGACAAACAACTAGGCCACAGGGATAACAGAAAGAACAAAACTGTTGCTTTGTTGCTTTATATTAGTGTAGTCTATTCAAAATCGTCAGAGAACAATATCGGGATAATAAATATGCAGCTCAATAGGACAACAATCAAAGGCAAGGCCAATCAAACGCCCTTTCCCTCTGTGTTTCACAGACAAATAAAATTGTCGCGTCAGCTGTTGGTATTTGTACAGTTATGGCGGGAAGTAATCTGTCAATCAACCAAAAGCAGTATTCCGATTGGATCTATTGCAAA
>NC_049997.1:2886484-2887410 GCF_000003815.2 Branchiostoma floridae | reverse complement strand
ATATCAACTCTCACAGATATTACTTCATTTTAGGTTCTGACAATTTGGTTATTGTTTACAGCCAGAGGTTCCTTGAATTTTTTTATGGGCTAAACCAGAATACCTTGCGCGGGAACACGTGTAATCTGATATGGTTTTGAGACAGGTCAAGAAACAACGAAACTTTGTCAAGTGTTTCGTCTCTGTGATTGTGATATTTTGAAGCTTGAACGTCGGCATTTCGCCAAACTGTATCATTTACGTATAGGTGTACACACAACTTCTGGAACCTGACATTGTTATCTTACGTGTAGAATTTTGTGTGTTTGTGTCCTGAGAAGGACTACTGTCGCTGTTAGCGGTCCGTCATACATTGCTTACTCTTACACTTTTCAAAGTTTACCGTTACGCTATTTTTATCGACTTTAAGCTTTGTTTGAGTGACAATGTACAAAATACAACACAGTGTAGCGCTTCTATCTAATGAATAAACTGAATGGAAGGGGGTCTCCAGTTGATGTTGAATGAAGTATTTTAGTGACGTTGCCTAATAAGTCAGACACAAGGCCATTTCTTTGATCGGGGGCTATTGAGTACAAAATCAACGTGTGAATTCCTTCATTGGTCTCATTTTCAATCAGTCGTCGCATACTGAGATTTACTGGTGATTTTTTTATCAACATTGCTCCAATCATTTCAAAGACAGGGGTAACATATATAATCCTG
Source organism: Branchiostoma floridae (assembly GCF_000003815.2). NCBI lineage: Eukaryota > Metazoa > Chordata > Leptocardii > Amphioxiformes > Branchiostomatidae > Branchiostoma > Branchiostoma floridae. Next base: position 2,886,705 of record NC_049997.1, on the reverse strand, counting down.
TTTTACTTTAACCCTATTCAGACCGGGCTTTTTTGGTCATCCCTGGACCGGGGGGGGGGCTTTTGAGGCACTCCACTTTGAAGTCCTATAACTCTAAAATGACGTGCCGTAGGGCCACCAAATTTTTAGGACATAATGTCGACATAATATCTGACGTGTGTTTGACGTTTGACGTTACGCTGACGTAAGATGACGTAATTATGACGTCATCAATTTGATTA
>NC_049997.1:2865804-2885367 GCF_000003815.2 Branchiostoma floridae | reverse complement strand
ACGACGAGTCTGCGAGCTCTAAATTACGAGGAGGCATGACTCTGCCGCCGACGAAGAAATGGCAGAGTTCCCCCTTCCCGTCAGTGTCAGGCCTCCTCGTAAGAAAGAGCTCGCAGACTCGTCGTCCGATCTATTTTCGCCTAATGTGAGGGGGGTAATATGGCGGCGCCTATCTCCGTTGCTATAGCCCTATCGACTCATTCGATACAAAATGATTCTGTTACAGGTGTTAAAGTAACCCCCTTGTGGGTGCGTGGGGCAACCCCTATTTTCACATAATCATTCAAGCCACGCCCATCTTCTATGTATTACTAATTAAAATTCCAACTTTTAGACCCCCAACCTATTCTTGCAATCTAGTAACATGGACAACGATGGTTTCGTACGCGATCCGTCAGTAAACTGTTAGTGTTGGGCCAACGTGGAAATGACTGGTGTTTAAGCGTTGTCCTGCTGGTAATTTTTCCCTGTGCTAGGCTTTTTTTCACCTAAAGAATGGACAATCCTTGCCCTTCAATAGCTACTTTTCTCCAACGTACGCCAACAATGTTATACATCAATAGAAAGCTAAGAGTCTCTACTTAAAGTCTGTACACGTCACAATCCCATAATCCTTTGGGGTGGCCCCCTCCCCCTTTTCATCAAGAATCCACCCAAAACTAGTCTGACTACTTTCGAAACGTCTGGTCAGTGAAGTAGTTCTTTACGTCTAGCCAAATGTCTACAATGCCATTGACAGCACTGTTCTAAGCAAATGGCTAGGTGCCAACAGTTGCCTAACAGAGTGTACAGGTGGCTACCTGTCTGACTACAAAGGAGGCGATGAGTTCATACTTTACCTGGTCGTCAGGTGTCAGGGAAGGGCAAGCCAGTAGGAAGGTAACAGGTTTTTTTCCCGAGCAGGTGACATTTTGGGGGAGGGGTTTGTGTCGTCGTGTTGAATGTACTTTGAAGATGTCTAGCCCTTGCTTAAAGATAGACACACCTAGAGTAAGTTATATATGCTACCAAATCTATCGAGTAGTTCAGGGTTACGTAGTGGGCGATGACGAATATCATTGTTTGTTTGTTTCAACTTTTATTTATTCGCGCGAAGCCCCAATCGGTTCAGAGGCCACTTTTCATTGAGGTATTGATAGAGGTAAGGGTCACATAAGATATAACAGAGATATAGATTACAATGATATTTGGTATGTGGTTAGGTGCTGGGAAGACGAAGGTCAAGGTCGATTTGGGCCCCCTAGTATGTTACTTTGATACTGCTACAGAGCTTCTATCTTTTTATCATTACTTTTGACCTGGACATGCTATGGTCTTGATTTTTTGGTAGCAAATAGCTTGTGATGTAGGGAAGAAGTGATGTATGTTTGGGCTCCCTAGCAGCTTGCTCTGGAACTACAGGGGCGTTCATGTCAAAGTCGTCCAAGGATCAAAACGGAACATAGGAATGACAGCTCTCCATAGTATTTAGTATGCAGGTATCTTTGGTAAAGATGTGCATTATGAAGTGCAAATCATGCAAATTAGCACTTAATTTACATTTAAAATTTACAAGGAAAATCTATATGTACAGTGTCTTGCATTCAAATGCAAGTTACATGTGTAGTTTGTGATAGGTGCAAGATTAGTGGGTAGTGGGTACCAATTATGCAAATAAGTCCCTAGTTTTTGACAGAGATAGCTAAATGTATGATTGGTTTACTCAGAGGGAACAAGTCGTATTAGATGACGGAATTATCTGAACTCGGTGCGTTCATATTTGCATGCAAGAGAATTCACAAACCTGTTACCTGCAGTTTATATGGAAACCGCTATGACGTCCCACGTTGTTTTACCCTTAATATAGGTGAAGTTCAAACCACCAAAGCCGACGTAATGATGCATATGCATATCGGGAAGCATTTAGAATAATATAGTAATCTCCAAGCAGATCCTACAGTGCCATAAGATAATATCAAAGCTGGCCAATGAGCATAGCTGGGCTCTAAGTCTGCGAGCTCTAAATTACGAGGAGGCATGACTCAGCTGCCGACGAAGAAATGGCAGAGTTCCCCCCTTCCCGTCAGGGTCATGCCTCCTCGTAATTTAGAGCTCGCAGACTCGTCGTCCGATCTATTTTCGCCTAATGTGAGGGGGGTAATATGGCGGCGCCTATCTCCGTTGCTATAGCCCTTTCGACTCATTCGATACAAAATGATTCCGTTACAGGTGTCAAAGGAACCCCCTTGTGGATGGGGCAACCCCTATTTTCACATAATCAAGCCACGGCCATCTTCTATGTACAGTGAAACCTGTCTATAGGGGTCACTCAAGGGACTGACCAAATTTGGCCCCTATGGGCAGGTGGCCCCTATAGGCAGTATAGCCAAAAAGGTACATTTCACCACAAGCAATAAGTGACAAGGCATTCAGCTTCCACTGAGATACTGAGTATTTATTGACATATTATTAAGGTTATACATTTAAACTAAATATGAGTTTAAAACAAACAGTTTAATCAAATAGATTTGTATTACTACTACTGCTCCCTTATTTCTGTATAGTCAAAATGTCATTAGCTATTAACAGAGAAGACAGTGTACTATTATTAGACATTAACACTAATCTGAGTCCGACCGACACCTGCTCCGAAAATCAGCCGCTAGTTGACGGGGGGACTTGCCGTTCTCGGAACGCCGAATGACCAACGTCAATGCGTGTCCCTCGGGAGTCGAAGCCTTCGACATCGTATTTCTGAGTCAAAACTGACAGACATTTGCTTGGTTCTCTTGTCTTTTATACAGTTAGAATTGCCTGAACACGAAGTCAGCGCCGCCATTTTCCTTTGTTCCTCGATCTGACTTTCTGGGTAGCTTGGGTCACAGCGCGCGTCTTCGGCAACTTTGCCAATCGAATAGACAAATCGTGCAAATGCCGCTAGTTGCCGGCAAAAATTAGACGTTCAATCACTACTGATCACAAGTTCATAATCATTTCTAAACATCAAAACGCCACAAAAACTTTCACTTGTTCAGGAAGGCTCGGCTTGACTTGTCTGCATGCGCCATTATGCCAAGGTGGTCACGTCGAAATAAAACTGTCTCTACGTAGGCTTATTTCTTTGACAAAAATCCAACTTCGTCTAGTTCTTACATAAATAACGTTGATTTAATTGATTCTTATCGTTTTTATACCATAATCACCGTATTTTGTGCTATAAATCAGAATTCTTGTTGCCACATTTTACCTTGGCAAAAATGGAGTCGTCCACTGACCCCTATTGACCTTGTTTATCTTCTGAGGCGGCGCCATCTTGGAAAATTTACGCAAATACAAATTATTCCGATATTTTTGGCCCGCGGAATACGAAAATTAGACCAGCGTACATGGATTTCAAGAGCCTATAACATCAGATACATGAACGGACGGTCTACTTGTAAAATCTGTCCATATATTCTTTCAGTATGCACAGAAATGACGATGTAGAGAAGGGTAGAGTGCAAAGAGTCTGAGACGAGAAAAGCGTCAACGTTAATTGGTGGAAAAACTTCGCATAAAATCACATAATTTTGTAAAATGTTTCTTTATTCAATGTTTTCTTCGTAAATCGTCCAAGTTGAGCCTACATTTTGCTGATGTAGTGCAGAAATTGAAAAAAAAGTGAACCCCGCGTGGGTTTAGCGCGGCGTAACGCGGCCGGCCAGTCGCGCCGGTGACCGCTATCGGCAGTGTTGGCATAGCGGCCGGACTGAAAATCGGCTGGCCGCGACCGCATTCGACAGGTGACCGCTATAGACTATTTCTTAATGCTTAGGTCAATGGGAAAAATCCAAGGGACCGGCAAAAAGTGACCGCAATGGCCAGGTGGCCCCTATACTCAGGTGACCCCTAAGGCAGGTTTCACTGTATTACTAATTAAAATCCCAACTTTTGGACCCCCAACCTATTCTTGCAATCAAGTAACAGGGACAACAATGGCTTCTTACGCGAGTCGGCAGTGAACTGTTAGTGTTGGGCCAACGTGGAAACGACTGGTGTTTAAGCGTTGTCCTGCTGGTAATTTTTCCCTGTGCTAGGCTTTTTCCACCTAAAGAATGGACAATCCTTGCCCTTCAATAGCTACTTTTCTCCAACGTACGCCATCACTGTTATACATCAATAGAAAGCTAAGAGTCTCTACTTAAAGCCTGTACACGTCACAATCCCATAATCCTTTGGGGTGCCCCCCCCCCCCCCTTTCAATCAAGAATCCACCCAAAACTAGTCTGACTACTTTCGAAATGACTGGTCAGTGAAGCAGTTCTTTACGTCTAGCCAAATGTCTACAATGCCATTGACAGCACTGTTCTAAACAAATGGCTAGGTGCCAACAGTTGCCTAACAGAGTGTACAGGTGGCTATCTGTTTGACTACAAAGGAGGCGATGAGTTCATACTTTACCTGGTCGTCAGGTGTAAGGGAAGGGCAAGCCAGGAGGAAGGTAACAGGTTTTTTCCCGATCAGGTGACATTTTTGGGGAGGGGCTTTTGTGTTGTCGTGTTAAATGGACTTTGAAGATGTCTACCTCTTGTTTAAAGAGTCACACCTGGAGTAAGTTAAATATGCTACCAAATCTATCGAGTAGTTCAGGGTTACGTAGTGGACGATGACGAATATCAATTTCTGTTTGCTTGTTTCAACCTTTATTTATTCATGAGAAGCTCCAATCGGCCTACAGGCTGCTTTTCATTGAGGTAATGAGGGAGGTAAGGTCAGATAAAATATAACAGAGACATGGATTACAATGATATTTGGTATGTGGGTAGGTGTTGGGAAGACAAAGGTCAAGGTCGATTTTGCCCCCCCTGGTTTGTGACTTTGATACTGCTACAGAGCTTGTATCTTTTTATCATTACTTTTGACCTGGACATGCTATGGTATTGATATTTTGGTAGCAAATAGCTTGTGATGTAGGGAAGAAGTGATGTATGTTTGGGCCCCCTAGCAGCTTGCTCTGGAACTACAGGGGCGTACATGTCAAAATCGTCCAAGGATCAAAACGGAAGATAGGAATGACAGATCTCCATAATATTTAGTATGCAGGTATCTTTGGTAAAGATGTACATTATGAAGTGCAAATCATGCAAATTAGCACTTAATTTACATTTAGAATTTACAAGGAAAATCGATATGTACAGTGTCTTGCATTCAAATGCAAGTTACATGTGTAGTTTGTGATAGGTGCAAGATTAGTGGGTAGTGGGTACAAATTATGCAAATAAGTCCCTCGTTTTTTGACAGAGATAGCTAAATGTATGATTAGTTTACTCAGAGGGAACAAGTCGTATTAGATGACGGAATGTATCTGAACTCGGTGCGTTCATATTTGAATGCAAGAGAATTCACAAACCTGTTACCTGCAGTTTATATAGAAACCGCTATGACGTCCCATGTTGTTTTACCCTTAATATAGGTGAAGTTCAAACCACCAAAGCAGACGTAATGATGCATATGCATATCCGGAAACATTTAACGTAATATAGTGATCTCCATGCAGATCCTACAGTGCCATAAGATAATATCATAGCTGGCCAATGAGCATAGCCGGGCTCCGGTAGTAAACACACTCCAAGGCCGGCTTCACTCCTTTGCTAGCTTATGATACTATCTTATGCTACCGTAGGATCTGCTTGGAGATTAGGAAATTACAGACTCTTTCCTTCAAGTTTTACAGTGAATGATTACACTTGTGGAAATGTAAGAAGAAACTGTATCTAGCATTCAATCCCAACTGTTGCTATCCCCCACCCCAAATCGGGGGGTGATCTCCAAACGTCATGTATCTTCTCAAGAAACCCTGTTTATTTGAAATTCGAACTGGAAAGTCAGGTTCTTTATCCCCCTGCAAAAGAGGTCTTACCAAGACTTTATGAACTGTTACTTTGAAATAAGACCTTCCTATTCTTACTGAAGAGGAGGCGACATGCGCGAACAACTAGCATTATCTGTCACTGGGCTCGTCTTGTAAAGTGTTGGCGTTCTTCTAAACGTGATTTATTTTCTTGATGATTATCAAATTCTAATTATCAGGTGGATAATTATGATGAAATGGTTAATTGTTTGGCTGACAGCCCCAAGCGCATTGTAGTCGTTAGCATACGCTGAATTGCATACTTGGTGTTCAAAACTTTGAAAATGATAAACAACACAATTTGCATATTCTTGGTCCCCAGCAGCTTGCTATGATGATTCAGACGAACAAGCTATGGTCACGATTTCTGAATGGTAGATCGGTCTTGTGTTAGGAAAGAAGTGACATAGGTTTAGGCCGCCTAGCGTTAAATTTCAGAACTGCAGGGGCGTTTTTATTCGGTTTTTCGATTACGTCGCTAAGTTGGTTTGGCAATCTTCACCGTAAACTTAGTGACTTGGAGAAGTTGAATAATAGAATGAAATTGTATGAAAGTTTATTTGCAAGTTTGTACCCGGAGACTAATTACAATTACATTGTAAAAACGTAGGGAAATACTTATCACATCGCTGCCTTTCAATAATAAACATACCGTTGCCTTTCATTAAATATTACGTTGGGCGTTCTTGCAGTTATTTTTGTATCTGCCCCGAGGATGGACGTCATAAGTGAGAGATTACATCTGAACCTAACCGTTATCATCACAAAAGTCTCTTACGTACAAAAGGTTAACCATCTGCTGACGTGCGTGTGCCGCGTTGTTGTTGTTAGTTTTCTAAACTTGGTACACCACACCCATTGTAGAAAACATCAACAACATCTGCAATTAGCACTACCCATACTTCAAAAAGGTAGCTATCATTACACTCTATTACATACACATCAACGTCACGACTTTCCGTTACGTACATATGCGCTTAGACTGTTAGTTACCACACGACAATCGCAACTAAAGTGTAAACAGCCGGAGTTGAACGGCCTTTGTAATGAAAGACCTTCCCCTCAAAAGCCTTTGAACTCTTCCAAGGATAGGTATTTGGGCGTGGTTACGTTTTTGTGGCGCTAACCCACGGTGTAGACTACTGTTAGAACGCCACGCACAGAAGTTGAGTATGGATTTCGTCAACCCCTTTCTTGACGCCAGTGTGAAGTACAGCAATGCCGGGGAAGGAGAGGCGAGGGTAAGTTAGCAACGAACTTCTAGTTGGATTATACCTACCTTAACGGTAGTAGAGCTCAGGACGGAATTGCTTGAGTGAAAATGTTTTACGGTCTTCTATCTTGTTGCGTTCACAACCTTGTGGGATACACCTCGCTTTCCTGGCCTGTAAGCTGAAATATGGTTAGGATTGTTTTACTAGCGTTCGAGAGTATGGTTTCAAGATTGCTTAAGTTTAGGATCATTGCAAGTTGACGCGCGTATGGCTCTGTAAGATGGATATTCAGTGTCTCTAAACCTTGCTAGGAGGGTCGTTCAAAAAGTTCTCTATCTCACCCGGAAATAACATAAACGTAAGTCAAACTTTGTGGCAAAGCTGACAACTACATAGGCTTCTATCAATATCCTCCAAAAAGTACATCGTTATGGTCGTATCTTTAGGAATGTTAGGTGAGAAGTAGGGAACGGTCATGGACACTTGAGCTACAACCGGAGATGTCAGGATCAGCGTCAACGTCTTTGCAGATTACACGCGGCTTGAGCACAATAAAGCTGGTATCTCACTGTACTTGGGGCACCGGTGCGGCACTGCGGGGTTTGTTCACTGCGGCACTGTTGTGTTATTTTTCGTCGACTTTTATAATTTAGATATTGCTTAATCCGAAAAACATGGCTTAGAAGACAACAAAATGCAAAGAAAAGTACGAAAATTCGTTCTTTATCCCTGAAATTCTATGACTGATCTTTTGAACCCCGAAGTGCCGCAACGTGCCCCAAGTGCAGCGAGATACCGCCTTAAGCGTCACACATAGATATAAACGTATTTTCAACTCTTTCCTTTTTTATTCGTGTTTTTTTTTTCACCTCTTGCCTAACTACAGATTTTCAAAAGAACGTCGTCGAAAAAAACACATATAAATGACTCGAGTTTAGGAAGATATTGATCAAAGACTTTATAGGTTAGAGTCACGCCCCGGAATTTGAGTTATGCGTTTTGTTTCCAAGCGAGGCCGCCAACTTTTGAACGGTCCTTGTAAATCAGCGTTGAGACCACTGAGTATGTTAGTATCCTACCTTGCTGCCAGTTCTGGACAGGAAACATTGTCGTTGTTAGTTGTAATCCTTATTGTTACCAGCACAAGACGTATTCTCACCAGAAAAAGGGTGGGGCTTTCTTTCCGACAGGCAATACTTCTCATAGAGACAGTCGCCAAAATATCGAGAAATGTGGTTAACCGTGGTCAACTATCACTTAAGTCTTCTTGTGTAACTGCTTCTACTGTTGATGGCTGACTTGTTTAATCTGATTGATGACTTGCTTTATTCCTTACCATTGAAATGAGATAGCCACAGGCAATGCGATGACGATGATTAATCACAGCCCCCCTCCCTCCTCCAACAAATGTCTCCATTTTTAGAGAGCAGTTTTGTTGTCCATAGTTCGCATAACACTAGTGAATGTCCAAAGCCTCAAGTTTTGAGCTATTGCTGTACATTTAGGTTTGTAGTGAACATTAACGAGTTTTCTTGTCCATAAATTCATCCATCACTGGTGAATGTCCAAAGCCCTAAGGCTCCAAGGCTCTCTTGTTTTCTATTACCTACGGGAAGGACATTCACTTCCTACGGGGGTACTGTTCTTGCCATGGTTGTGTATGTGTATTCACACCTATACCGATCCATTTGATGGATTTGTTTGTAGTTCATGACGTAAGTAGGTATTTAGAATTCAAAGAGTCCTAAAGATTTTGGATCCCCTAGCAATAGTTTAAGTACACGTCTACTGGACAACACCCTCTTCCTGATTGTAGTGTGGTATATATAGTCTATGGACAGCTGGCCAGTCGACCGCAAGATTAATGACCCCTTATAGGAGATAGCTGGGATTGACTAACGGAGGATGAGATGGTTGGTGATATTTGTGATGAATAGAACTTTGACATTAAGAAATTCGGGACCATACAAACTCAATAATAGTTTTTGCAGGTATGAGATCCTTTATTTTCATATCTTGTTAGTATACTGTGTATCTCTAACAGCATTGGTCAATCGCGGCATCTAGCTGGATACAAGGCTGTTTTTACACCTTTAGCTGACGACGAAAAGGAAACTACCTAATTTTACAAGCAATTAGCAATTTCTCAAGGACAGTGTGCCCATTCGTATATGCAACTGTTATGTAACATCAGGTAGCTTTGCCGCAGTTTCTACACGACAGTTTTGAGACAAATTTATGGTATATTTGGGATAGTCGATGTTGTGTTGTGCAAAATTAAGGTACATACTAGTTAAAAAGGTGGTTGTTTCTCCTTGTTAACAGTCGGTTTGTTCAAGCACCTCTTAAAACCTTTCGACATAAACATACGAGGAATATGGTTGCGCCTAAGGGCGCGGTCACATAAGTCGTGCGATCGTCGTACGATTTTGATGCCAAATATTTTCAAGCAGAAACAACCACAGACATGGATCCAAAACAGCATTTGTGTACCAAGACAGTTGAACTTTGCAGAAAACGTAAATTCTTTGTCCTCCAAAATTTCGAGTAGTGTAGGTTGTGTTAAAATGTCTTCATTTTGGCAGTGACGGGAAAGTGCCAAAGTTTCTCCATTTAAGGTTTGATTTTGTCTTGTAGCTTCTCTAAGAACCTTACAACAACAAAAGACGTACAAAGAATTCAACCGCGCCTTAGATAATAACTACTATCCACAGATCCGGACCGGACAAATGTTGTATTGGTTGTGCTTAAATATCTATCATTTTAGCAGTGCTTTTGACTCATTTGTCGACTTACCACAAGAGACACAATCATCACTATATCACCTCGAAAGTTGTATGTCTGTCTGCTTGTCCTATGATTACCGTGGATGACTTTCCGTCTGTGCTCGTATGTTGATGAGCAACACATAGTTTTCCCTGATTATACGGTTATTTCCGTCGACACTCCCTAGCCTCGGGGGCTGAATAAGAATGGGAAATAAACAATGAAACAAGAAGGTATCATGTTGGTTCTCGGGAAATCGCTTATGATCTATGTTTGGAGTTTTATTCCAAATCTTATGTAAACGGCATGTATAGACTGGACTTTCTTGTTTCCTTTCATCTGAAGTTTTGACATATGTTTCTTGTACAAGTGGATATTACATAAAGGTGACTCACTTCCTTACGACAACGTCCTTGCTTTCGGTAGCATATTTCAAAAGGGGTTAGGGTGGTTTCTGAAATATAGTTACTGTTGCCGAGACCTCAATTCCGTCTCCTTTTTGCAAATAGTTTGCTTATTTTGAGCCTATGCTGCGTACTAGTATTGGTACCCAACTCCAATTTACAAAATTAAATAAATTAAGAAAGAAAGTTTGCACAAATTCATGATTGAGCGAAAAATAAAGACATTTTCGAAACAAATTTTTATGTTATCGGTACATGAGGCATAAGACAGACCAACAGACCGATCCAAAGTTCCCACAATCATATCCAGACATGAACAGGTGTACATACTGCTCCTGTCTGACGACCCATCCATCAGTCATGACGTCACGCCGCCATCTTGAAACGTCATAGTTCGAAAAGGTCAGTCCTTTGGGACGTCAGACACAAAATCTTGTTTTGTCACTCGGTCGTCCTGTGGAGAGTTTTTACGTGCCGAAATGCACGGGAATCGCCCTTGTGTGGAGTTCCCATAGACAGCTTTCTTCACAACACGTGAGAGAGAAGGGATACTGCTCTGAGCTACAGGAGTGAGGGTGTTAGTTACGCAAGTCTTGAGGAAAAGTTAGCAGAAACAAGTCGGATTCGCGAGGAGTTGAACAGCTGCATTCCCAGCGTTCTTCCCCACCGAGGGCGATGTTTCCTATACCTCCATGTTCTCCCATATGAAGACTGAGAAGGTACGTAACTAGCAAATGTTTGTATTTCCTTTTAGGAATATTTTGGACTGTTGAGAGATGCTTTGTAGCTTTGTTGTCTGACGATTTCTGGGTTACCGTAGTTCTGAAGCAGGTGCCATACTTTGTGGGACAGCACTGTATCAAACACACCTGGTTTAACATCTTAAGTAGTGTCCTAAGAATCAGTTTCTTTGCCTTCGAAGCCTTTGTCTCAAACTGACACAGCGACCGGCTATCTCGTGTTCTTTGTCAGTTAAGACGATACTGAGTAAAACGTACTCTTTGCCATTTTAGTTCACATTATAGAAACACGCACTCAATTTTATCATATATATCTCTTAATCACACACGTGTAGTCTTTATACATGTTAATAATGACAACCCAAGCTTATATATTTCTTCTTCGATACATGAAATCGCTCAACCCACGACTTATTGTTAACATTAGTCAGTCTGTCCTCCTAACTTAGTTATAAGGACATGTCTGGCTATTTTTGATGGCATAGATTTTGCCACAGGCGAAATAATTTCGCTTCGCCATTTCTGAGAAGCCATGGATGTTGAATTGGGACTAAAAGTGTAGAAAAACGTCTGTAGAGATATAGTCACACGGTGAGAGAGAGGGGGAGGGCTAAGAAATGATCTTCGGTGTAATTTCATTACTTCAGGCTGTGTTGACTTCAACTGGGATACGCCCTTTTAAAGTGCACTCTGTTGCGCTGCGAAGTTACATCAGTAACCTCTGTTTGATAAAACTTTATAGTTGTAGCGTCAGGTAAATATAATGCCATTATCAAACCCGCATCTTCAATGTCAACGACCGTCATTGTTACACGTTATACAAACTGAGGTACTGACAAGGTGTCCATGTTGCCCTCCACGCATGGCTGATTGCGCAACCAATTATGGCGGACGGAATATTTCAATAATTAGGCAGCCTGACGGGTTTTGGGCATCCCGACGCTTCACACTGTGAATTAGTCCAACCAAAAATCCCTAGGCTCTGCCATCTGTCTACAACCCTATCCTTCGTCTGTGTTTAAGGAGTGGTTAAGATGTAATTCCTTCCTTGCTAGCATGACATGATAATAAAATGTTACACCAGTGAAAAGTTAGGCGGACTGCCCTCAGAAACTTCTGGTAGGTCAGATCTGCGAAGTGATAACAGGATTAGCACCATAGGTGCCCATTAACGATGGTTTCCTTTTCTAAAGCTGGGTGTGTTGCAAGCTAAAAGATCACACAAAACTACACCATGCTAAAGTACAACAAGAAGTTAGAATGATCCCAATACTAGTATATTACTGTGATGTCACAAAGAGTTACTGCGCAAGTGGATCGGAAGGCCGTGCAGGGGTCACTTTGATAAACGGACACACCTTAACAATTACGCCTTTGTAGCAAATCCGTGACAGGCACTAAAGTATTCCTGGGGCCAATTTCACTCTGAGGACAGCACTTCAAGAACAACCGTGGTGGCTCGCACCAGTGCGGTGCTGGTTCCGACATTGCTGTCGTTATTTAATTGTCGGTTGTTTTGGAGATACTTTATGCAACATTTACGGAGTAAGACTAAAGCATGAACCGAGAGGGGAAAGACGACACAGTGGATCAGGGATATGGCAGTACGCCGAGAGAAGTTAAACTAAAGGTGGGTGCGGCTTGGCCCCTAGATAAACATGTCCATACAGCTGACTAGCTGCTAACACTGTCACTGAGTCTGCTTCTCTGTCAGTAAAGATCATCGCACACCTTTGAGAACAATAATGTGGTACAAAATAGTTACATTTTGATAAAAACAATCTTTCTATTAGCAATTCTAAGTGTGTGTCTATGAACAGATTGGCCCTGTAAGGTGTGCCCGAGGGTATAGCATGACATTCTAACAACGCCACAGTTGTGCTCTACAATCTAGTGGGAATGTTTTCTAGCACTTTCTCTCACGCTGACTGATCAAGAGAAAACTTCTCGCGATGGGGGGTGGGGGGTGACATGTTTGTAGATATAGATCAGGAAAAATGTCATGAAGATATCCTGGCAGCTGAACTGAACTGACACTTCATACGAGGAGACGTTTTTGACAATGTGCTTCAGTTTTCCCAGTTGCTCGCATTTCTGTAACACCTGTGGAAATGCTTTGTGGTATCTTTACTTTGGGGACAGGCAAATCGCGTGATTTTAGTCATGTTCTTCATATTGTATTGGAATTCTATCTACGTTGACCGAATATGCAAAAACCTCGATGTAAACATAAGAAGAAAAGCACTCAAAAGTTTTTGTCTTACTTTAGGCCACATATAGTGAATTGACATATCTCTTTTCTAGATAAAGATTGTCTCAAAAATAAGGGCTGAGGAACAAGTCTTAATTTTTTGACAAACACATTACACAACTGAAAATAAGTTTACAGGTAATGGCACATTTGTTTTTCAATGTTAATCTATCATTCATCAAGAATTTCAACCACGTCCTTCAACCTAAATCGGGACAACCCGAAGCACAGCGTGCCAGTTGACCAATGGCAGCCCGTATTAGCTGTGACGTGGCAACAGCCATTGTCACAGCTACGTGACCGCCTGTTGGCAGGTGTGACATCACTCATTAATCTTCTACGTCACACCAACCAAATCTCACGAGAACTACATTCTGCGGGCGCAGGTGTCAATTGGCATTCCTTACTAGACGGATCACAGTATATATCTTGTGTTAATTCAACTAACCTTGCCTTTAAGTACTGTATTTTAGTATAATGCTTCTGACCATATATGGCTTCGAATGGCCAAGTGGCTTGGCTAGCTGACACGAGACTGAAATAAAGGTCTGTTTGGTGTTTCTAGCTAAACGTCGTGTCCTTGGGAAAGGCACGTTTACACGACTTTCTTCACTCCACCCTGGAGTAGAAATGTGTACATGAGTCAGTCAGTTGGGGATGGGCTCCGCCTTCCAATCCCGCACCCTAGACACAGTGGATAACATCCCACTGCCCCTATACACCTTTCTCACGCGGCGGCCATGATAGATCTAAAACGAGTTCAATGTGGCAAACAAAAGGCTGTCCATCATAATTAGCCGTTCGACCAATGGTAGCCTGCCAACTAGGAAATCGACCAATAAGTGAATGGCTGCAAATTCGTTAAAAAATTGCATTATTATGTTGTTATTTTGCATCTCTTAAGGGACTATGGGGTCAGTCTACACTACTCTAAATTGCTACATCTTTCGGTGCATAACACTTCTTGTAATATTTATTATTCTATCTTATATCATGAAAATTTGTGTGGTTTGGAGGAAAACTAAATGGGACCTGATTTTAGAAATACGTTTTGTCTGTTTGCCTCATTGACCTCTTCTTCGATCTATCATGGCCGCCGCGTGAGAAAGGTGTATTGCCTCGTAAACGCTACAAAACCGTTTATTTTGCATTTTATGGTCTGGATCAAACATCTGAATGAATGGTGATAGGTGTCTCATTCATGAGAGCAACTTTACAACTGGGTCTTTGTGTCCGGCACTTACACTGAGCTTGTGGATAGCTATGTAACAAGAGTTGGTTAGTGAAAGGGTAGCTGTTGACGCCCTGCGTCTTCTTCGAAAGTTCAGTTACTTTGACTTGTGCATGTTGTATTCTTGTATCTGAGAGGAAGTCTATAGGATATCGTCTGCAAATTTTTCATCTTTTATCTGATGGATAACCTTCTTGACAACGAATGTATCGAAGATGGCGTCAGGTTGTTTGAAATTATGATATCGTATGATATGATATAATGGGAGAAGACTGAAAATGCAAAATACTAGGTGAAACAGTAAGAAAAAAGGAAAACCGAGATGGGCGTAGAAAACTGATCTTCTGCGGTGCCCCAACGGTAGAATTCTTATGATATTGTTAGCTTTTTTGTGTACTTATCTTTTAACTCACCTACCACGTATGTGTGCAGTCAAACTAAATGTGGTGGCTCTTTCATAAAGAGTACTACTAGAGCATTGAAGTTACCGCGTTCTTGTCTGCCGTACTCTTAGTTGCCACTGCGTGGCGTGATGGTATGTAGTACAACAATGAAGATTCAATGTCATGTTAAGTCACTTAAAGTTTACAAAGGATATCCGGATTAAATAGGCTTCCTTTGACCCAGGACGGAAGTCCCACGTGGACCAGCGTGTGACTGTACGGGTACAATTGTGTGCAATGACTGTCATTAGTATGGGTAAAAACTAGGTTATCATACAATCGGCCTCTAACAAATCATTAGTTAAGAGTACATCATATTTTTCTCCGCGATTACAGCTAATTTATCTTTTATGCCAAATAATGGATGTTCTTGCTCGACTAGTAATATGTCAAGGACTTTAGGAAGCTTGAGATCTGGAACTGAATGCTACTAGTATTCAGGTATTTTGCTTGATACGAAGTTTGGTGGTCTACGATGGTAGAAGGGCCACCCCAAAATGAAACAAAATCTCTCAAAGTAATGTCAAATTCTGGTGGTCAAAAGAGGGTTAAACGGACGATAAAAAGCCTATGTGTTCCCCACAAAAGCTTTAACAATAGGTGTGTCCCAGACACCATACAAGCAGTGTAGATTTCCATAATTGAAAAAAACCCAGCTGTTTCAGTTACAACTTCAACTATCTTATTGGACGATTGTTGTTTGATCCATTCTCTCTGTGTGAAAAAAATGCACATATGAATGTCCATGTGTTATTTAGATACCAGTCCGGTACACTTTTATAGGTAGCAATTACCTTTGATGAATGTTGTAGCTCGAAAATAGGTCACTTCCTTTGTAATGATACAGAAAGAGACAGTGTTAGAATACTTCCCACGTCACCAAAGCAAGTTGAGAAATTTCAGGGACATTTTTGTATGGCATGGAACGTAGGTGGGCTAGTAGCTTTCCCATAGTACGTGAAGATGATGTTTTCAGGAATGCAGAACATTGCCTGTGGTGTTTGTCTAACAAGAAGCTGTCAATCTAGCAATACTTCTCTTTTCTGCCTCTTGAAGGCCAACATAACAGGTGTTTGGGGACTCATAGTGCGGCCTACTTGTGACCTCATATGTTAGTATTTCAGAATGGAACAAAAGTTTTCATTTTTTGACCATGTTTGTTGTACCTACGATATGCCAGCATTACAAGAGCATCAAATCTGGGCCGTAAAATCTGTACTTTACTTTGCTATGGGTAATATTACGCCCATCAGTATTGCCACAGACTTTGTAGGTAGAGCAGGTTGATACTGCACATACAATGCTTCCTATATATATGTATATATATATATATATATATATATATATATATATATATATATATATATATATATATATATATATATATATATCTGTCTCTCTCCCTCTCTCTGTCCTTTAGTCTAACTATTTGGCTGGGTGCACCACTGAACATGTCTGTGTCGCTGAATATGAATACAGCCAGGCCTATATAAATTACAACCCAATAAAAGCACCAGCTTAGTTTACATCTTATCTAATATTGCGGCAATACACGCATTTTAGCAGTTTCCTTTGACAGATTCATGATACACTGACCAAAAATGAGGTAAAGGTAAGCAAGGTTGTAACAAGTACTTAAATGCCCATAATTACGGGTAACCTATTTCCTGTTGTGTCCTGCAATGATGACACTAAAATGGGGCCCAATGGGGACATTCATCCAGCCTATAGAGGGGCGACGGCGAATGGAGATTTTCTGTTCCATACAACACCGCCTATAAACGTCAGCAAAAGTGCAGAAATGAAACACACGTGTTGCCAAAAAGCAGTTACTCAATTTTATTATTTCTATCTTGTTGGAGAGCGTTTTCATATCCTAGCTGTGAATTGACATGCAAAAGAGATCTAGTTGGAGAACAGGTTTATCCTAACAATCAATTAATATGCAAAAAGGGGAGGCAAGTCTCTCCAACTCTCTTCAACAGGATTTGTCCAGTGTTATTGACGAAAGACACCAGGGGGTTGTCTGAACGTCTGACCGTTTCCAAAATCATTCCCAGTTGCTTGAGTAACTGTTTTTTGGCGTACCATATTGGCAGATGTCTAATCTTCACCGACAAAACACATGTGTCGTTCATTATGGTGGATGTTTACGAGGACTAGTGACGCACAAAGGCTTCTAAATAAGTACGATTATGTTCAACAGAAGTTTGTTATCCTTCGTTTACCTGGTCACCTGGGTATAAACCGTTTACAGCGCCAGAATGTTTTTGTAAAGTGCGGTCTGTACCAAGTAAATGAGGTTGAATGGTTACTTTTACTAGGCCTACTGACGTACAAGGGCTCCTAGATGAGTAAGATTATGGTCAACAGAAATTTGTTGTTCTTAGTTTACCTAGTCACCTGGGTATAAACCGTTTACAGAACCTTGGATGTTTTTATAAACTGCGATGTGTGTCAAGTATACGAGGTAGAATGGTAGTTTTAAACGTCGTTTGATAACTAGCTGTACTGTGGTTTTATCCACGAACTGGGTCATCCCCAATTTGCACATTCCACATCGACTGTGAATAGGGTGTGGAAGGATTACAAACATTTTTTGGGCCATTCCTTCCCCTGTCCAAATCTACCCACACCTTGGTCACACCCTTTGCTGCACTGGCCAAAGAGAATTCTTTCATCATCGCTTGATTCACTGACGTCCGCGCACTGTACCCTAAACTACACAAAGAATCATTGGATACTCAGAAACAAAATGAGTGGGGTTATTATATGAGTGTAATTTTCAGGTGCGTGTGTCCAAACCTACCAACGCCTTGACTACACCCTTTGCTGTACTGGCAAAGAAATTACTTTCATCATCGCTTGAGTCACTGTCCGGGCAGTGCCCTCGAAACAATAATATGACAGGAAAAGACATCAAAGAAACATTGGATACACAGAAGCAAAAAGATTGGGATTATATGAGTGCAAATTTCAGGTGCCTGTGTCCAAGCCTGGTCACACCAATTGCTGTACTGGCAAAGAAATTTCTTGCATCATCGCTTGAGTCACTGACCGGACACTGCACTAGGAATAATATGAAACAAAAACGGCATCAAAGAAACATTGGATACACATAAACAAAAAGATTTGGCTTAGATTTGTGTAATCTTAATGTGCCTCTGGACATAAGATTATCTAGCTGGGGTAGCTAAATTTGCCTGACCTTTTGGACCATTGGTATGCCTGTTCGCCCGTAGCAAATGCCACACAGGTCCTCTGAAACAAAAGAATTCACAAATCAAAAGGTCCGGTAGCCACGAGATGGACACTACAGTGGCTGCAGGCTTCATTCAGAATGTAGATTGTGATAAACCTGTTTTGATATAGAAATACCACTGTGAAAGCGTATTCTTTCTATTTTGGGTAATCCACAACAAAGCCAACCGACTGTATATAGTGCCATGGCGTGAAAGACCATTCTATGTATCTATGTGTCTAGCAACTATTATTGAAGGCAGCATTTCCTTAATGTGTTTTGCCTGGTGAATCGCTGAAAGATAAAAAAAAAATAATCATGCATCGTCTTAGCATTCAAGACTTTATTTTTAAGTTGAAAACTTACAATTTGTTCTGTGGTATTTTTTTTTCTGTAGGGAAGGAAGGCAGTATCTTATCATGATATGCCTTGATGGGAAAGATGCAAAAATCATCATCATCGCCGTAGCATTTCGTCTTAAAGTTGAAAACTTACTGTTTTTTCCTGTGACGTGGTATTGTTTCTCTAGGGATGGCGGTATGCCATCTCCATAATGATACGACTGGATAGGAAAGATGCAAATATTACGCGTTGTCTTAAAGTTGAAACTGACAATTTATCCTGTGATATTGTTTCTCTAGGGAGGGTGGTATAACATCATAATACGCCAGGAAGTGAAATATGAAAAAAAAAGAGATCATCATCGTCTTGGTTGAAAACTGACTATTTTTGTGATATTGTTTCTACAGGGAAGGCGGTATCTCATCATGATACGCCAGGATGGGACAGACCACGTTGGTTACTGGCCGGTGGTTCGGGACGGAGGCAAGCTGGTTGTGTCCGACAGTCACCCTGCACCGGGACACCCTTCACCGGCGCAGCGTGGACACGATTACCTCATCAGCCCCGTACACTCCCATCCTAAAGCCCTGGAAGTACAAAAGGAACTGCAGACGTTAGACAATGTGTTTGATGAAGTAGAGACCATGGTGAACAGACTCAAGCTCGGAGACAGATGGGGAAGGAATGTTAAACAGTCGCACCTGCCTGTCATGATACCGCGCGTGAAGTCCAGAACACCTGAAGGATTTCACCAAGGAAGCGCGAACCACGCGTCGGACTATGAGCGGTTATTGGTGAAGATTAAACACGCGTTAAACATGCTGGGGAGACTCCGGGAGTACATCATGCAGCCAAACGCGCCGGAGTTGGTCCATACGCTGTTTTCGTTGCTGGCGGCGCTGAAAGTTCACAACGGTGTAATAGAGAGGACTGCACCCTTGGTGCTTGAACCTATGTTGACGCCAGCTGCCACAAAACTGTTGCAAAACTGCCTGTCGTCAAGAGAGATGCAGCTGTGGCAATCTTTAGGATCAGCTTGGACAACTCCAAGGTAATGCAATG
>NC_049997.1:2834246-2864694 GCF_000003815.2 Branchiostoma floridae | reverse complement strand
CGCCTTTGCCTAAGGTTCCAGAAGTGTTTTTAACATGTCAAAAGTGACATAACATCAAATATTCACAACATAACAATGACAAACTGCACCATTAGATATCTATAAAACCCGACAACAATGATGTATCGGCTGTCAACAATTGTAGACAAATGTGAAAATAACATGTAGCATATTTTCTCGTTTTTTTTACAGTGAAGGCGCAGTCGGACATAAACCGGAGATGTATGCATCACCGTGGCACTATAACGACAGGATAGAAAGACCCACTCCACAGGTAATATCAAGAGCTATGTTCTTGATACAGGATCTTCCTTTATTTACCAAAAACAGGAAACCTTATTAATAATATGTGAATTACAGAAATCTTGACACAGCCAAAAATACAAAGCAAGTAAATATAATGACCTCTCTCTCGTGCCAATATCTAATTACCAGTTGACTGCACCATGTAAAATAATTGTCCTAACTCGTAAAATAGTATATATTACATATGGTAAGTATTTTGAACTTTTACAATCTCCCCATCACAACCACAAATGTTCTATTCCATAGAATATTCTTTTTAATTATCCCCTTATCTTTTGTGCTGTTGGAAGAAGGTGAACCATTTAATCCAACGTTTATCCAGAATAGCAAGCATTTAGTACCTGTCAACGTTTCCGTTTGCTTTCAAATGGGGTTGAAACTGTTGTTCATTTGAAGTTACAGAGACCAAGTCCAAGACCAACAAGGCGAAGAGGAAGCAAAGATGACGTTCTGTTTGACTATCACGACGAGACGTCATCGGAGGACCAGAGTACGGGGGTCCACACGGTCACCAAGAACTTCGGGGAGAAGTTTAGCACGATAGGGTCAGACTACTACAGCCGGCAGTCTTCAACAACACACAGCCTGGCGTCACTTTCACTAGATGATGAAGACGATGAGGAGGACAGAAGATGGAGAAGGTACTTGGATTTGGATACTTGGATACTTCATTAAGTCTATGAGCTACGTATACCTTACATAAATTTGTAAGTAGCTACTCTTCATGAACATAGAAAATGGACATATAAAGTAGCTACTCTTCATGAATATATAAAATGGACATATAAAGTAGCTATTCTTTCTGAACATAGAAAATGGACATATAAAGTAGCTATTCTTTCTGAACATAGAAAATGGACATATAAAGTAGCTATTCTTTCTGAACATAGAAAATGGACATATAAAGTAGCTGTTCTTTCTGAACATAGAAAATGGACATATAAAATAGCTATTCTTTCTGAACATAGAAAATGGACATATAAAGTAGCTATTCTTTCTGAACATATAAAATGGACATATAAAGTAGCTATTCTCTCTGAACATAGAAAATGGACATGCAAATTACGAGTTATACAACAATTATTTACAACGAGGAAGACAGAAGATTGAGAAGGTACCACGAGCATGGTTTCGATACTTGGATACTTTACCATGTCCATTATTTTATAGCTAGCATTCATAAGTAGCTAATTCTTCTGGACATAAACATGGACATACTTAAGTACGTAAAAGTTATAAAACTGATATTTACAGACTATAATCTAACTACTGATTAGTTATACATAAGAAAAGCAGTCATACATTTCAGGTAGCGTCCACTGTCATCAGTGACACTCTCCAGTCTGATAAAAATGAATATCGTTTAGCGCTTTATTTAGGTTTACTTTAATATTAACACTTTGTATGTCCCTGTAGTAAATAATTGAACGTAATAAGCCGTCAATATATACTTTGCATTGATGTTCTTATGTAGGCCGCATGCCATCGTTTAGATGCAGTCAAATCATATTTGTTTGACATTTCACAGACCCACCCATCCACTCCATTTTGATTTAGCCAAACGTAAATGGGTTTGCTAACTCGTCTGGTGTGTTTTTGTGCTGGAGCATATAGAAATTCTGCAAATCATTCATCCACGGTTTGTCTTACTGTCATTAATGAAAATCGACAACTTAAATCGGTATGAATTTCTAGCTATGAGTGAACTTCATGATAACGTGTTGCTTTCTTGTTATTTCAGATGGAAAGTGGATCCTAAAACATTTGAAGCGGTAAGCAGTTTTTATCTTAATCTACATATCTTAGTTTCCTGTGAATAATGTGTGCTGGCTACTATATCTATCCACGCCATACCTTCCCATATTTGTATTGATTGGTAAGACGTCAATTTCTTTAAGAATGTAGTGGCATCTTAGCCATCTACATGTATACACTACAACAGTAGTTGCATCTACATGTATAAACTACAGTAGTGATCTCTACATGTATACAAGTACACACTATGTAGATAGATATCAGAAGTTAAAGATAGATCTGTCCGTAGACAGGATGCCAAGGTGTTTATGTGCATTCCTGAGCAGTGAAATGCCTTGGGCCACCAATTAACGTTGTCAGACCGTCCTGCCCCGCCTTTTGTGTTATCACGCGAAATATCGGCATTTTGGAGTCGACATTTCTGACTAAACTGTCCGTAAAAGATAAGAAGATATGAACCTAAGATATTTTCACATTGTCACGACTGCAGTAGAATTAAGAAATATTGTAATTTGATAGCCTTTTCTGCTTTTTGATGTACGTCAAACCTCTACGGATGTTTCCATTTCTAATACGTGAATCACCATCAGTTCAATGACCACACTGTTGTGTGACAGCAACATGTCATGAGTTATATTCTTCAGATATTCTGCAACGTTAACCTATGACATATTGTGCCTCTGGCTTCTTAAAGTTCCACCATTCTTCTTTAAACACGAATGAACGGTCGGTACAACAAAAGGACAAACAGTGACCCCCCAGTAATCATTTCCACTAGCTACGGTCTTCATCAGTACCTTTTGTAATTCAAAATGACCTCTGTGAGTTTGATAGAACAGTTTCTTGGCAATTTGGTAAGAGAGGCTGTACAATTTCAGACAGTTTGAGCATATGTATAGTCGAGTTAAGTGGTAAAAGTGGCAAAACAAACAATGTATATGTAGATATAGATCCAGCTGTAAGTTTTTTTCTGCACGTAGACTCGTTCACACTTTAATGACTATATCCGGAGAGACGAGAAATTTTAGGTGGCCTCAAGCAAAAGAAAATTAGTGACATTGAAATAGATCTGTGAGCAACAACAAAGTTTGAGATCAGCCTCCTTTGTTCGTCCAATTTATTGCTTGTTGAATAGGAATATTGTTGAAACGATGTTAAGCTTTGTCTTTTTTATTGATGTATTCAGAGAGAGCCAGACACCGACAGTGTTGCAACAGACAGTTCTTGGACAGCGGTTTGGATAAACACTGACAAACAATCTGCGGCAAGACCCAAACGAGAAAAGTAAGTAAAATATGCTTCATCATATTTAGCATTCACCTGATATGTGCACAGTACAAAAGACAGTTCGTTCAGTTGACCTACACTTAGTGCTTCGCTAATGCCCCCCTTCCACTAGGACGGCGCTCTCGCCGTGCTCTTTCTGCGACCTAAAATTTGACAGATCTCTCAACGAATTCTATGGAAAAGAAACGAATCTTTTCTCAGTTTCTGTGTTTTGTTGTCTTTTCAGTCATACTTCTACATTTTGTATGATATACTCAGTGTGAAAGCGAAGGTTACAATATCTTATTTAGGTCGCAGTGAGAGCGCAGCGCGATCGCCGTCTAGTGGAAAGGGGACCTTTACTATATTTAACACTTACCTGAATATAGCTTTAGACGTGAAATTTACATTTCGACAAAACATGTACAAACTTATGCGTTGAATTTGTACTCTTCCTTCCTTCAATTTACTTTCAGTGGTTTAAAACTCATACCACTATTGCATTTTCACAGTGTAATGAAATAGAAGCAATTACTTAATACATGTCCATAAAACGCAGAGTCCCGAAGAAATGTGCCCTTTGTTTTAAGTTTGTAGAACATAAAGTTGTGTTTTTGTAGTATTCAGGCTTTAACACTATAATTACAGGCTAGCGTGCATGTCACACCACACCCAAACTGTGGTATGTTACCATTACTGAAAGTCTGTTTACAGAGAAGCATCTCCAGTAAGCAAATTACTAGTAGCACACTGTTACGTAGTTCCCTGTACCAAAAGCTAGTAGCTTCAGTCGCAAGGGTATAATTTTTGAAAACCTTTGAAGATTGCACCAAATTTTGATCTGCTTATCTATTATGATAATCATTCTTTGTCACTTTTCTTGTAAGTACGCGTATGCGGCTTTAATTAGGTGTAATCATCTTGTTATACTGTACACTAGGTGCCTTGTGCTTACAACTTCATAATCTCTGCATTGTTGTCAAGAAAATGTAGAAAGATCAAGCCATATCCTTTTCCACGGGGATACTGGTGGGACATATTAGCAGGGCTTAATCATTACTGTGTGCCAGATATTAGTAGGTCTCTATACATAATGGTAAGTGTGTGTACAGACAATGACTAGAGATACTGATGGCTGAAACAGACAAAGCCTACCCTGGGGTTATGTAGGTTGTACAAACATATACTGGAGTGTTTTAAACGGAATTTCGTGGGCGAGGAATGTTTTACATTTATGAGTAGTGTTGTGCCATGTCGTACCCACCACGAATAAGATGATTGTATATTTACCTCCCACGATGTGCATTCCTCCATGGTCCATTATGAAAGAACTTTATTGCACGACAATTGTACACCATACAATATATTGCAGCAACTACGCGTATCGCATAAAGTACAAAGTAGAGGTATAGAAATCATTATAACAATAAGAGCTAACATAAGTCTTCCATATAGTTTTACAGTCAAGTAGGGCTAATGATGAGTTATGGAATTCTTTCGAATACCATAGGATTTTTCATATATTTGCCTATTTTTTAAATGATGGGAGTTGTAGTATCTAAAGATACATGCAAACCTTTCTTAGGACCAAGTCCCTTGAAATCTGTTGTTGTACTGGATTTGATAAATCTGAATATCTCATAGTAGTGGTAGTACAGCTTATCTACAACATTCCATTATTAACTCTATTGCAAAAGAAGGGCATCGTTAAGGTCTCATTGATGTATTACTCCGCGAGTGGGTACTAAAAGAGATCCGAGCCAAAAATGAACGGCTGCACGGACGCATGTTTTTAGCGGTGAGAAATTCCCTTTTAGCCAGCGGAACTGATCTCAAAATTTTAGATTGGTGAAAGCTTATTTGTAACTGAAGAAATTAGCAGGTAAAGTTTTGCAGCCGCGCGCTAGGTCGGAGGTACACAGTCGTGGGTTCTGAGTGGTGCGGTTGTACACTAGCAGCGAAAAAGTGCCTTTTGTGGGGATTGACTAATCGTAGTTTGTAATTGCTATAAAAAAAGTTCCTATGTATAGTTTACGTTGGCAATTTTTTCCCACGATATAGGGTAAATGTGCTCGACACAGAATGAAAAATCACGTAGCTTCATTATAAACGCGCCCATTTAAACCACGAATTATAACATAGAAGTCTATGGGAAGAAGAAACTCATCAATGAGACCTTAAAAGTGAAAAGGATTCACTTGATACAAACATGCTAACCATCTCCTGCCACTGTGGTTCATGTTCTCGGTTCTTTTGTTATCTTCTAATATTTTCATGGGCAAATGAATGTGGTTCTATTCAATGTTTCAATTATTAAGTTCATTGCCACCAAAAAATATAACATTGTTTCTTATTGCCTTGCAGCTGGAATCACTATAAATCACCTGAGTCAGTGGTGGCAGACTTGAAGCACAAAAACAGATCTTGTAAGTATCATTACAATTTATGCGTTAAACCAAGAAAAAAAAACGAAACATGAACGTCTAGGATTCAAGCTATGTAATTGTGGGAAGGTAGCCATTGTTTAGGTGTAAGATGATGGCACGGAATACAACTCAATGATGTTAAATGGCGATGCAGCTTTCGTTGAACCGTCGCAACCATGTATCCCTTGGAAGCAAGACTATAATTTCGGCATCGCATACAGTCCAAAATTGTAGAACCATTGCCGAACTGCACTCTCAGACAAACGCTGTGAAAATATGACCTTTTGGTTACTTGACCTCTGACCTTTAGGTCTTCAGGCTTACTGATTCGAACGAACACTTGGCGCGTCATACCTCGGGCGATATGCAAATGGAGCAATCATGTAAAAAGATTTAATGAACACCTGTGACCCTTGAAGTGAATGAACTTCGAGAAGAATGACACAAACTCTCCTCTTCATTTTTATCGTTTGACAAGTCCCATTGTTTTCTTAACCTTGTGCTCATCAACAATGGTGATACTCTAACAAGTTGTTCATCTACTACAAAGAAACATGCCGTATATAATCTTCACTTCTCGAACTCTTATTATTCAATAACAAAAAACAAGCAATGGTGATGCACAAACAAAGACAACTAACCAAGTTTCAGTTGGCATAAACAAACATCAATGAAGAAAATAAACACCCATTTTGTAAATCTACCAAAAAATGGCCCTCAATAAGAAATTGATAAATAAAAAATCGTTGATACCGTATCATACATGACAAAAAAGTTATCTAAGCCTTAAGATGGAGTTTCTAACTTATAGCTAATGCGTTTAAACAAAGAACAAAATATGAAACATAAACGTTGTTTTAGATTCTTACTATGAACTTGTGGGAAGGTAGCCATTGCTTAGGTGTAAGATTACTGCACGTACAATAATTACTCCATACAAATATTTGTCTAGATTTTACAACGCCAAGGGCCCAGGAAAAGTTGTCATCTTAGGCGACTCTATGATTAAACACTTGAAGGGAAATAAACTGTCAAGATTTAACAATGTCAAGTGTTTCACCCATCGCGGTGCTCGAATCGAAGAATTGCTTGCTCCGGCGCGTAAAATCTTGCAAGAAGAAAAACCTTCCACAGTGATCGTACACGCCGGCACAAACAACAACAATGACCCAGAGCACGTAATCATCAACAAAACCCATCACCTGGCAACGACACTCCAACAGGCAGGTGTGGCAAGGATTGCACTCTCTGGAATAATTGGGAGAGCCAATGGGGATAGCGAACGGACATGCCGCATCAATCTGGGCGTGGCGCAGGTATGCAGGAACAATGGCTGGCAGTACATAGACAACAACAACATCGGTCCGCACTATCTCAGCTCGGATGGCGTACACCTCAACAGGAGTGGAACAATTCTGCTCGCAAAGAACATGATCGCCTATTTGAGAGGTGACCGACAAGGGAGAACGCGTATAGGAACATCCTATGCTGACGCTTTGAGCATTCCACCAACGTCAACTCAGGATTTTCACAGACGAGGGATCCCGCCGAGCAGATGGAAACACAGAACTGCGGAACAGATACGGCTCTTGAGACTAGCAGAGAGACTGTAATACCAGATTTTACTTCTTGTAGTGACAAGACTCAGGACACAATACCTACAACTTTATTTGATCATGACAGAAATATCAAAGTTACCTCATGGAATGTGCATGGTCTCAAAAGTAAACTTCATGATGAAGACTTTGAAAACTTCCTAAAAGAATGTGATATTGTAGGTCTACAAGAGACATGGGGTAACGACAATGACGACTTCTCAGTTGATGGTTTTGTTGTTTATACGAGTAACAGAATTAAAAGTAAAAGAGCCATTAGAAATTCGGGGGGCATTGCCTTATATGTCAGGGAAGAAATTAAAGAAGGGGTTACTTGCCTTCCCAGCAACTCTAACAACATAATCTGGTGCGCGTAAAAACAGGACTTCCTTCAACGGAGGTGAGCTTATTGATCGGTACGGTGTACGTTTCTCCGGCGGGATCACCCGCTCATGAGATAGAGGACGTTTTCCAAATTGTAGAAACTGAATTGTCACAGTACGTTGCGAAACTAGATGATTGTGATTATATGATAATGGGAGATTTCAATGCACGAACTGGGAATTTACACGACTATGTTGATGAAAAAGATGATGATGATATGTTCGTCCCTCTCCCAACAAATTACCCATCTGACTCAGCTATACCCCAGAGGACGTCTCAAGATACACATATAAACAGTTTTGGACTGAACTTGATTAATTTATGTAGGGCTACAAATTTGAGGATTGTGAATGGCCGGCTGTTTGCCGACAAAGATATAGGCAGTTTTACATGTTTTCAAACTCATACACAGTCCACACAGGGAAGTCCGGGAAAAAGTGTGGTAGACTATCTGTTAGTGAAAGATACTATGCTTGAAAAGATTACAGATTTTAGGGTAGAAACCAAAATAGAGTCAGACCATTTACCACTTGTTTTTACAATACCGACCGGAAACCGTCTTCCACCCAAGACAGAAGCCAGTCCCGACTCAGACACCATCTCATCAACCCGTTATAAGTGGAACCATGACAGAGCAGAAGAGTTTAGAAGCACACTGCAGGGGCAAACTGTACAGACGCTTTTGAGAGAAATAGAATCAGACTTGGAAATAAACGAAATAGATCTAGCTGTCGAAAAAATCAGCCTAACATTGGAAACGGCGGCAGCGAGCATGAAAATTACTAACTCAGTTAAGTCAGGGAAACAGTCGGTATCCAACAAGAAATGCTGGTTTGATAAGGACTGTAAACGAACTAAACATGAAGCGAGTAAAAGGCTACATAAGTATAGACGGGAACGAAGCGAACAGAATTGGAAGGTTTTTAAACAAGCTAAGATGGAGTACAAAGCTTTGGTCAAGGCAAAACGTAGAGCCCACGCAGCGAAGCTTAGAACACAATTAAAAAATTTACACAGGGACCCTAAAGAATTTTGGACGCTTGTAAGGAGCAAAAGGATAAGTACGATAGGTAATATAAGTGCCCAGGAATTTGCAAATTTTTTCGAGGAACTCTATGCTGGAGGGGTAGAAAGTAGTTCTGATGAGGAAGATATAAACTTCTCGGAACCGCTAGAGAGTTTTTCACACGACACGGGTTATGCTAATGACAATCTGGATAAGGAAATAACGGAGGAAGAGATCATCCACTGCGTTAGGAATCTAAAACCGGGAAAATCACCAGGCTTAGATAAACTGATACCAGAATTCTTTCGTGAGAGCATTTCGATTTTATCGCCTTATCTTAAAACATTATTCAACAAGTGTTTTGACTTAGGTGTTTTTCCAAAGAAATGGACTGTCGGTATAATACACCCACTGTTCAAATCAGGATTGAAGGACAAAGTGAATAACTACAGAAGTATAACTTTACTTTCAGTCTTCGGTAAGATTTTCCTGTCAGTACTAGAAAAACGGATAAACAACTGGATGCAGGAAGAAGAGAAGCTTACTGAATCTCAAATGGGTTTTAGGAAGAATTATGGGGTAATGGATAACCTGTTCTGCTTAAACGCTTTAACACAAAAGTACCTAACAAGACCAAAAGGACGCTTCTACGTCGCATTCGTCGACTTTTCTAAAGCATTTGACAGTATTCATCGAGCACACATGTGGTTTAAGCTAGTACGGGGAGGTATAAGTAAGAAGATTTCCTGTATAATTCAAGCAGTATACGAGGATGTAAAATCTTGTGTTAGAGTCAAAGAAGAATTGAGTGAGACCTTCAGTTGCCATAGGGGGGTAAGACAGGGATGTATTCTATCCCCTTTTTTATTTGCATTTTATATAAGCGACTTAGATAATCATCTGGAACAGAATGGATGTAGAGGAATTCAGGTTGGTGATACTGAAATTTTAAGTCTAATGTTTGCAGATGATCTCGCACTTTGCTCAGACTCAGTGGTGGGCCTACAGCGGGTTTTGAATGCCCTTAATTCCTATTGCGATAGATGGAAATTAGCAGTAAATCTGGCGAAGACGAAGGTCATGGTCTTTAGAAAGGGAGGTAAATTGCGGAAAAGTGAAAAGTGGTTCTATGCAGGAAGCAGGGTAGAAGTGGTGAATACGTATAAATATCTAGGGATAACCGTATCTTCAAGTGGCAGATGGTTTAGGGCGCAGGAAACGTTAGCTGGACAGGCGTCCAAGGCCTTGTTCATAATGAAAAAGAATATTGCCAAGTTTGGTACGTTGTCTCCAGATTTGATGTTTAAAATGTTCGACACTCTTATTCTTCCAATTATGATGTATTGCTGTGAACTATGGGGTTTCCATAGTGCCAATCAACTGGAAGTACTACACAATAAATTTTGTAAGTCTTATCTAGGGGTCGGGCAGTCCACACCTAATGCGGCAGTGAGGGGTGAACTCGGGAGACACCCCCTCAGTGTCCTGAGAAAAATTAGAATTATAAAGTTTTGGTTGAAATTACTAGAAATGAATGACAATAGGTACTCAAAGAAACGTTATACAATGTTGTATGAACTAGATAATGTAGGCAGGGGAAATTGGATAAGTAACGTGCGTGATTTATTGTTCAGTCTAGGATTAAGGGAAGCATGGTACAACCAAAGCATAGGTGATAAAAACGCATTCATTGAAATTTTCAAGAAACGAATAGAGATTCAGGCTATTACACTTTGGAAAAACGAAATCTCCACCAGTAGCCGTCTTACTACCTACAGTATGATAAAGAGCGGTTTCTCGGCTGAAAACTACCTAAAATTGCTAAATAACTCCGAACAAGCAAAAGCGATAGCGCGAATAAGATGTTCAGCGCATCAGCTTAACATAGAAAAGGGTAGACACACAAAAACGGACAAACGGGAAAGAGTGTGCCAGTTGTGTTCTCTTGACCTGGTAGAAGACGAATACCATTTTGTTTTAGAATGCCCGTTTTTGAATGCACTGAGAAAAAGGTATATTCCACCTTACTATTCCAAACACCCAAACCCGCACAAGTTCATTGAAATAATAAACTGCCCTACTTCACACATCTCCAGACAATTGGCAAAATTTATCCAGTTAGCAACTGTTGTTAGAGAAAAGCAGCTGATGAGGGCTCCGTGATTGTTTGCCTTTATGTGCGTTGTTGTTGTATATATTGTTTTTATTATTGTTTCTCATGTTGTTTCCGTCTGTCATTATGGTACTTTTAATATTGTTACTCTTATGGTTTCTTTTTCATTGTGATTGTTATATTTTATGTTTATGATATATGCTACGGCCGCGTGGCGCGTTGGTCACCCGATCCCTCGATCTCGGAAGTTAAGCAACGCGACGGTCCGGACAGTGCTTGGATGGGGGACCAACCAAGGACGTCCGGATTGCTGTAGCCTCACGAAGTTTCCACGAAATCGTCTTCCGGGAGGGACGTAAAACGGGGGTCCCGTGCTCGAGGAGGTGCCTCGACCACGTTAAACAGCCTCATTACTCATACTGGGTACCTACTGGCTGGCAAAATACACCAGATGATTATTATTATTATTATTATGATATTGCTATGGACATTTGTTGTCTTAAAGCAAATAAATAAAGTTCAAAGTTCAAAGTACTTCTGGTAAAATGATACAATCGTTTTAATTACAAGGACTGGAACTGAAACTTCTTTCTAATACTTTCTTTACAGCAGCGCTGGATAAGAGTTATTCAGCAAAAGAAGTGGCGAAGTGGATGAAGAAACACGGCTTCAGCAGGTCCAGTATCGATGCCTTCCAGGGTCTGGACGCTGACCGCCTCCACGGACTGACCAAGAGGGAGATGGAAATCGTTTGTCCAGAGGAGGGTGCCAGATTGTACAACCTCATAGCGGGGTGATGAACTGACCAGAAAAAAAAAGCATTTTATTGGTTTAAGTCTTCATGACCAGAAAAAGAGAAATTATTTTATTGATTGAACGGCAAGTGTTATCAATGACTTTTGGAAGACTGCTTTTAGATTTTGTACGTTGTCTAAATTTTCCCTTTTAACCTAACAGACAATCAGTATAGATCGTGTTTATCACTCAGTGATTGAGTGGTGAATACATTTAAGTTAAATGGCAATCGTGCTAATCTTTTGAAGTCAGGATTTTAACAACAATGAAAAAAGTAAAGAAGTTATTAGATGTCTCTAACAGTTGAAGGGGACAAATCTTAGCAACCTCGTACGAGCATTTTTGCTGCATTTTTCTGCCCACATTCTACAACATCAGACAAGCAAATGGTTCCTGGAGTAAATGACACGTATGTAAATGAATATTGGTAATATGCAAATTTTATATTGCTTAGTACATGTAGTCATTACTGTGATATATGAAGAGAGCTGCAAATGACATATTATTGTAAATCTTTGATGTCAATCCTGAGTACACATCATTTGATGGTGGTACGACTATTCTTAGCTTGTACATCGATTGTTTTGTAACACAAACCAAAAAGTGTGCATTGTTACATAAGTTCTCTAAAGGCTGTACAGGTTATCTAGATAGCAAATTCTTGTAATTTCTAATATTCATTATCAGAGTATCAAAATATTGTAAATTGTGGCCATATTGGTCGGTTTGGAGATTCAGCAAATGCAAGAGATAATGTTTCTTTTCTACCAAGAAACGATAAGAAATGGTTACAAACAAAAAGTGGAAAAATCACGGTTTTCTAGTTTGTCTGCTCCCTTCATGCTACGTATTCAAATGTATTTGCATGTTGGAATCAGAGTTGATACACGTGTGCCTTGTTGTAAATATAAACCAACAGAACATTTATCTTTGAAAAATTGAACAAATTTTTCTCAAAAGCTTGTAGACTAACATGCATCATGTAATCTACAGTAAGTGTGTAGATATCAACACGTGGTGTCTCCAGCTTCATAAGGTAGGACAAGCTTAGAGCTGTCCCAGAACAGGCCACAACTACTGTGTTTCATACCATACCAGGTTGTGCTTTTCTACCCTGACATACCAACCTACCGGACCTCCGATCCTACCCTGGGAGCCAGACAGGACCGGGTAGCTAGCGAGGTTTGTTAGCAAGTTTTGTTCGGGGAGCCAAGGCAGTCAGCCCGACAATCTCACATTAGCACTCCGGGGGAGTTTAAGCCCGAAGGAGTTATCGCTACCCTAGCTGCCCGATCCCGATGGCCTCCAGGGTACTCCGATCCTCAATCATACAAGAAGTTGTCTGCGCTAATGCTTTCCAAGCAGATGTTTGGCTACGGCTGTTTTGACGTATTTTTCGGCGTTGTTGTCAGGCTTTCTATGCTATATTGTCTCGACTTTCTTCATGTCAACCAGCAACAAAAAGAAAAGGGCATGAAGAAATATATAAACACAAAATAAATTTTAAAAAGCCCTACAAATCGTCTTAAACACATCAAAACAGCCGTTGCCGAACCTTTGCTTGGAGTTCTGTTACATTGATCTATTATCAGATATATTATCAATAACCGAAGGTACTTGTTAAGATTTGCTGTATTTATTGTCGCCCAGAATGTAACAGAACATGTATACATGCATATCTGATAGGTACGTGCTCTATTTATATTGCCAATATTACAATTTTGGTAAAAGATGTACAGTGCTTAAGCTACAGATTGGAATGGATGTCTTGATATTTTGAGTCAGTACCATGAGTCAGAATATTGGCAAATGTTGTATAATTTATTCCATTCTTTTAAGCATATTCACAAATCTTTTTAAAAGTATTATTTTGAAATAATCCATATCAGAGATTAAATACTAATTGTCAAAAGAACAGACGAAGTTTTTTTTGCAATGCTGTTTTGTTGCTGTATTGTAATTGTGTAGTAGTTTAGTGTTAATTATATTGCAATCCATACATAGTATGGATGCAATATACTGTTTTTTCTTTGTTTCTCCTGACAAAATCTTCAAATGGATTCAACTTTTTCATTTTGGGGCCAAATGAGCTGAAATTTGGCATGGAGGCAGGGATAGCAAATACCCCCAGGCGTTTTTTTCACTTTCTTAATAGAGGCCTTAGAATTTGTGATATTTAGGGTTTTTGGTCATTTTTAGACAAAATATATATATTTTGGCCCCTGTGCCCTGGTATTACAAGCTAATGACCTGAAATTTGGTACAGATGTGCATTGGACATATGAGCACAGGAACCTATCAAGACTTTCTTCATAGACCACTTCAAAAATTAGTTTTTTTAGGGTTTTTGGCCAATTTTGACTAAAAATGTATATTTTTGGCTCCTATAACCTTGTATAGAATTCAGATGACCTGAAATTTGGTACATAGGTGCATTGGACGTATAGGCACAGGATCCCATCAACGCTTTCTTCACTGACCACTTCAAAAATTAGTTATTTTGGAGTTTTTGTCCATTTTTGACTAAAAATGTATATTTTTGGCGCCTATGCCCTTGTATAGAAACCTAATGACCTGAAATTCGGCATGAAGGTGTGTCTGGCATGTGCCCACAGTACTTAATTTTCACATTGGGGATACATTACTTTAAATTGTTGAATTTTGGGTTTTTTGCCATTTTTAGACTAAAAATTTTTATTTTTGGCTCCTGTGCCTATGTATGTAAACCAAATGGTCTGAAATCTGGTATAAAGGTGCGTACTGTATGTGGCCACAGGGCTCTATTCACACCTATGGTGTTCATCAATTAAAAATTGTGAAATTTGGGATTTTTTGCCGTTATTGACCAAAAATGTACATTTTTGCTTCCTGTGTCATGAGAAAGCCAACTGATCTGGAATTTGGTATTAGGGTAGCTTTAGCACTATAAATGGGAAATGGGCCACATAGACTGGTCCATTTTGCATAGATAGGGGTGTTCTGGAAGAGTCTATTATTGTATGAAGATGGATTGCAATATGCTGTATTTGCTCCCAAGCAAATGTCGGCCTTTCTAGTGTTTTATGTATGTTTGTGTGTGTGTGTGTATGCATGTGTGTGTGTGTGTGTGTGTGTGCATGTGTGTGTTTGGGAGGGGGTATGTGTATGTGTGTGCATGTGTGCCCAAGCGGGATGGGGTATGTTTGTGTGTGTTTGTGTGTGTGTACACTGTGAGAATGTATACCCCGCATTGCAACAACATTAACAGGTGCCTAGATTTTCATCTTACCTAATGAATCTTCGTACAAAGGACGCAACTTCTGTGCAACGATTTCAAGGACATGTACAGGGTCTTTGTAATAATATTGTGAGGTCAATCAGTATTTGCAATCCTGAGTCACGGCGTTAGTATTTGAAGGGAGCAAAGAGCTAATGATGTTCAAAATCTTCAGAATTTTCTGATTTTTAAAGTTATCAATTTCTTAACGTTTCGGAAATCGTGTCTACTCAGTAAATAGAATACCCTTGTTTCAACTGTTGGAAGGTTGTTTCGGCACCATTTAGTCATTTCCTCACTTGTTGAAGGCATTTGTTTCCAGTCTGTTTACTGGACACCTGGACATTGTTGGGCACAGACAACAACGCACTTCCGGCACTATGACGTCACCAGAACCCGTCCTTCGTGCCAGAGGATATTTAAAGCCAGGGTTGTGACGTAGTACACACAATTAGATGACATCTCTACTTCTAATAATTGATGTCTTCGCTTTTCCGTCGGGTAAATGACATGGTTTGTTGTAGTCTTAAATACCAAGGACGACTATACTTAGTCTCTACCAGACTCCGGATCGCTGGAAAATCGTAGAAATGGAACAAATAGAGAGGAATATAACCGGACAGTGAACAGGAGGGGATCCCAGGGCGATTGCGTGCTGTTGCCTGGCCGGTTATATTCCTCTGGCCGGCTTACTCCTCTGATTTGTTCCATTTCTACGATATTTCCAGCGATCCGGAGTCTGGTAGAGACTAGACTATACTTGCGTCGACAAATAACCCTAAATGAGGACGTGTGTGCCGTCAAAAAGGGTGTCTGATTAAAGATGTACATGAGCAAAGATGTAAGCAACGCCCAACCGTGTCCTACAACACCAATTGAAATTATTTTGATTAAATTTTGCCTTTTTGTTTGACTGCAGTTTCTAGCAAGAATACTAGATTATCGCCGTCTATTCTAATACATGATTTTCCTTACGTTTTATTTCATAAAAATCTTAAGCTTTTCTTAGGTGCTTATTGCTGTCTTAAGTGTAAATTTACACACAAAGTTGGATTTTCCTTTATACTATCAAGGCTAAACATAGATAACTGGTAGCATCTACAGCACGACTACTTTCGTCGTAGATTATGTACTTTTTTTACACAACCATTGCTTCACTCTCAACAACGTTTCCAGTCAGAACTGGTTACGTGAACCAATCAGAATCGCCCTGAAGAAGATGACAGACAGTAACAGAAACTTTGGTGAGAATAAAGCGGTCGTTGTATAAAAAAGAGTCTCTTAATTCATCGACGATTCTACGTATACTTGTTCGTCGAATGTTACCAGGTCTTTGCTCATCGCAAGATGGCGCTCTTGCTCAATGACAATTGACATTTGACATGTATGACCAACTATGCACTGTTGTAGGGGCTACCCATCTGTTTCAAGATGAAATAGGGGCTACCCATCTGTTTCAAGATGAAATAAATAAATAAATAAAGACCGAATATCTTAAACCAGCTCGGGCAAGGACAAGAAAGTACCAAAGTTATAATCCAAGAATTGATGTGGTAAAATATTCGTACCTTGATAGAACTATTATAGAGTGGAATTCGTTGCCTGGGGACCCAGTACAGTACTCGTATTCACAACAATAACAAACATTTGAAGAAAATGGGAGACTCAACAGATTAAAGAGATACGTATCAAGGGAGAAAGGAACATTTTAGTAATATGAGATGACATGTAAAAACTTGCACTAGGAAGTACACAATACCAATTTGCAAATTAAGTTAGCATTAGACATTACAAGGACAGAATCGTCAGTGAAAAAACGCCCCTACAGTTTCAGAGCAAGCTGTTTAATAGGGGCCTAAACATGTGTCACTTGTTCCCTACATCACGAGCTATCTGTCACAAAAAAAATGAAGACCATAGCATGTCCAGGTTAAAAGATACAAAAGTTCCTCTGCTGTTCAAAGGTCACATACTAACGGCACAAAATTGACCTTGACCTTCGTCTTCTCAACACCTACCTATATACTAAATATCATCGTAATCCATCAAGAGGTTCTTGAGTTATGCTGAATAAAAAAAAAAATCCGGCAAACACAAACAGACAGACACGCACAAAAAATAATATCTCCACGTAGGTATAATAACAAATGCAAGATGTCCGTACAAACAGGCCTTACGCACGACTTCACTACTGTTCTTGCATCAGTCGAAGGCAAACAGAATGATGATAGTCAAATGAGAAAATTAGATGCCTTTTCCCACTTAATGGGAATAGGATCAAAACGGTTCCCAACTTTGATCCTATTGAAATAGGAAACGTTATGTAATCCTTCCGCCTCACAAATCATAGTCTCTCTACTAACCATCAAACGTGGTATTTGTATCCCTCGACAAGCAATGTTTATCTTCAAAGAAAACCGGCTTTGTTTCATGTTGTTACAAGTTTTCTTCCAACTTCTGGTCTGGATTTTTCTTCTCTTTAGTCTCAACGAATCGTCAATTGATTGAAGATTTCAATAAGCCTCGCTTTTGTCGTGCGGTTCCTGCAAATTGTTTCTATTCATTGCACAGGTGTCTGATGTGACCTACCGGAAGTGAAAGGTCACGTGGTCACCTGGCCTTGTCTGCAATAATGGAGCCCATCATTGCAAACCGGTTGTTCTGGCTATGTCTGGGCGAACTAAAATATTCACACTAAGGCCAAACCTAACAACCCATCGGAACAAGGCCCCGCTTCATAAAATTACTGCTTGCGCCTGGTGAGTCTTTCTATTTTCTTGCAACGTCGACGATTTGACAGGCATGGTTTTCAGACGACAGTTGACAGGTGGTTGGTATGGCAACGCCTCCCTTTCAGCTGATAATCTGGTGACAATCTCACTGGTTCATGGTGTTTACCAGGACAATTTTGCGGTATGCTCTGTCATTATCCGTACAATGGTCGCAACCTTTCAGGAATTTGACTCCGAAGGGAGGGGTCCACATTTTCTTTCCTTTCAACGTGGTTTGAATGACTAGAAGCTTGCCAACTTATCATTATACTAGATCAACCTTTAACTATCTTTCATCTTCTGCACGTATTTTTGTAATCATTGCTACGTCAAATATGTGTGATTACGTAGAAGTAAGCTCAGTTGTTTGGCGTATTTAGCCTATCCTGTTGCACTAGTGTCACGCCCACAGGGCACGAAGAAGGTCACGATATATACTGTTTATCTACAATGACCTGTCAGTTGTCTGCACATCCAACAAAATTCACTTTGACATGTACACTCTCTAATTATTGGTAGTAACGACAATAAGAAGACACTACACTCACAGGGAAAACTCCCATCACATACTGCTAGTATTAGAAATGACAGTGCATACTGCTAAGACCCAAAGTGCCAATAACTTTCGCATGGAAATCATTAATTCACTACGACCAAGGACGCTATATAATGTCCTTTGCTACCACAAGGACGGTTCTACGACTTTTTTCTAAGAAATTCCGCACATATATCATTATGTATGACGCAACGTCTGTATACAATGCTATGTAATCAGTCTGATATAGCCATTATGCTTTCTCATTGAATACCATATTGCATTGTGAATTGCCAGTCGCATTCCTATAAACAAAATGAGACCTGACGTAGTTTGCTTTGTTTGCATTATTAATGACCCTGAATCGCGTGCAGAAAAGGTGTCATATTAATCACACGCTGCCAGTTCTTTCGGCAAGCTGTCAACATATTTCAATTGGAAGCCATTTTGGTACTTCACAATTTGTTTGTTTGTTTATTTATTCGCACACAAAATATTACATTAAAACAAAAAAACGAAAACAATGGATAAAACAGGTGCAGGAGGAGGAAAAAAGCTTGAGAAGCTTATACTTAGCCCTCCTCCTTTAAACTAAACAAAGTTGATTATCATATATAATAATAAAGTAAAGTAATACATAGAATAATAATGATACAATGAGGGTAAACAAGTAATTAATGGTATGAATTAACAATGATTGATAAAGTAACGTAATACAACGAAAATGGTAATGATGTAATAAGGATAAACAAGTAATTAATGGTTTGGCTTAACAATAAATAATAAATCAACATAATACTTAAAAAATGATAATAATGCAATAAGGATAGTCAAATAATGGAATGAATTAAGATAATATGATTTAAAAAGAAAAAAAATGTGGCTACTACAGGGGGCTCGGATGGATTAACAGATGGATTTTCAGATTACGTTTAAAAGTCGGGAGAGAGGAAGTTAGATTCTTAAGGGAGGGGGGGAAATCATTCCATATTTTAACACACTTGTATTTGACAGACATTTGGGCAAGAGAGGTTCTGAATAGGGGGATGTGTAGATTTGTGCTTTGGCGAGTTTGATAATTGTGAAACTGCGAGCGAAAATTAAGAAAGCTGTCAAAGGTATCGGGGAGAGTATGGTTTATGTGTTGGGCTGTAAAAAGAGCAAGTTGAAATCTGTTGACGTCATAGATATTCAAAATTCTAAGTTTCTCAAATAGTGGTGAAGAGTGAGTATAGAAACTCGAACATGTCGCAATGCGTAGAAATTTTTTCTGTAGAATTAATAAAGGGTGTAGAGAAGTTTTGTAGGCGTTTCCCCAAACAATATTACAATACATGAGATATGGATAGATTAGACTGTTATATATGGTTATAAAGGTTCTCTGGGATAAAAGATGTCTAATTTTCCCTATGATCCCGATAGTTTTTGAAATTTTATTTAATAACATAGCAATGTGGGGCTTCCATGTTAGTCGATCGTCAATGAGTACTCCTAGAAATTTAGCCTGGCATTCTTGGGATAGAGGAAGGTTCTTTAGGAAGATATTGGCATTTTTCTTATTATATGTCTTGTTTTTACTACAAAAGATAAGATAGTACGTCTTTTTGATATTAACTGATAGCTTGTTGGTTTCGAACCATGTGATGACTTTTTCTAATTCCTGATTGGTTAGACGTATTAACGAATCATAGTCTGCATGTGAGAGGAAGAGATTTGTATCATCAGCAAATAGGATAAAACAGAATATTTTGGATGCTTCAGCAAGATCGTTAACATATATTAAAAACAATAAGGGTCCCAGAATTGATCCCTGGGGAACTCCACAATTTATCAGTTTGCATGAAGATGTATAGCCATTGAGGGTGACGTATTGTTTTCTATCTGATAGATAGCTCTTAAACCACTTGAGTGCTGTGTCATTAATGCCATATTTATTTAGCTTTTTGAGAAGAATAGAATGGTTTACCGTGTCGAATGCTTTGCTTACAATGAAGGGGGGGGGGGGTTTACAACAGTATCAGGTCCTTCAAGTTGCCTCATTATCCATTCATCCTCTACTGATAGTTCTTACGTTTTGAGGTTTCGTCCTCGAAAACCAGTACCGGGTCCGAATACCATTGGGGCGACAGTCGTATATCCATATATTCTCCCATACTATAAGCAATCACCTTTGTAAGAAGTTGTAAGACGACAAGTATTTGTGTTTATAAAAGAAAGTTAGCAATATGCAATCACATATCTTAAACTGCCATATGTGAAAAAAATCAGATTTTACAACGTATCTTAGCTGCATACAAGAAATTATGATAGTACAGTTACCCTTTTCTATAGAAAATGATGGAATTCTTGACATCATATCTCAGATATATGTCATTGCAAATATTGTCATAATGCACATAGGCAATGATATTACGAAAATGCAAAAATATGCTTATCAAAATATTTAGAGAAGAAATCAATTCATAACATAGCAAAACAAGCATTAAAAAGTTAAGCTCCAAAAAACGGCAGGCTGCAACTTTTAACCTTCTTTTTATTGTTTTCTTCTTTCTTGATTTATGTTATTATTGGTTTTATATTGTTTATGAGCTTTTCACGTTAAGGTGTTTTAAATTTAATTTACATAAATGTGCGTTATTTTGAAAATCTCATACATTCCCATCCGACTTAGGTGTGTAGATTAGCAGAACCGGAAACGGAAATGACGAATGACGACTCGTCCGTGTATTATGATGAATACCTAAACAGAACGACTCTGGACGAGTTCCAATCCGAGGCGGACCTCGACTTTTCTGGCACCCTTCGGTAAGTCATTTCGGGGTAATACTACCTGTCGATGCGTAAATGTCAGGCAGCAGTGGAAGCAATGACTTCATACAGGGTCATAGACTTGATGTATTTGGACTGCGGCCTTCGCTA
Source organism: Branchiostoma floridae (assembly GCF_000003815.2). Classification (NCBI taxonomy): domain Eukaryota; kingdom Metazoa; phylum Chordata; class Leptocardii; order Amphioxiformes; family Branchiostomatidae; genus Branchiostoma; species Branchiostoma floridae. The sequence goes on along the minus strand of NC_049997.1, from coordinate 2,843,567 downwards.
TGTAGCAATGTAGCAATGTACGTACTACTTCGATGAAGATTAGACATCCAGGTAATAAGATACGCCAAAAAGCAGTTACTCATTGACAGGAAACTGGATATGGTTTTGGAATCAAATGGTCAGGCGTTTTAAATATATCCATTATGTTTCACTGACCAAAGATAGTGTCAGCGACGAAAGATAGTGTCACTGACGAAAGATAGTGAATACTATCTGAAACGTCTGATTGTTTTCAAAATCATATCCAGTTGCTTGAGTAACTGCGTGTTGGCAATGTACGTACTACACATGGCTCCCGAAGGCACGATTGTACGGGATATTTTAGCATTTTAGGAGAACCATATGGGTAGGTAGGTATTGTAAAAGTGCTCGCTGTCTCGACTGAGGCTTAAGAATACCTCTATAAAGACACAGAAGCAAAGGTAGTAGAAACAGTGATGCCCTAGTTTTAGAATTTTAGCTCCTTAGATATGTCATTATTCTACATTCCGAACGTATTTCTGTCATGAGTCATAGTAAAACTATCCATATGAGACACAAAATGCTTCGAATTCCTTCTAGCAAGGTATGGCCCCAGATGACATTCAAATGCCATCACTTTGCCCTATGATTTGACATGTGGCATCATCTGAATAATAATGATTCAATACATATTAGTGGTGCTATTCAAGTTTTATTCGTTGTATAGTATTTTTGCGAATATGCTTGATAAAGACAATGTTGCATATGGCTCACGTGTATCCTATTGCGACAATACTGATGAAATGTAATGATCATAAATAATTGACTGAAGCATAGATCTCTCAAAAGGTATACATATCCTTATGAAAGCCAAAGAAGCTCTGGTAAGAAAGTGTGATTATGTAATGAGTAATATCCGCAGACAGCGAAAGGAATTCTTACCATAGCAAGGGTTCTATTCTTTATAGATACTTATTTTCTCTTCAGTTAACATGATTTTCTTCGAATGAATAATTAATGTGCCCTTACCCTCAGTTGAGTGATGTCTTTTCAACAATGATCACTTTACTAATACCATGTACATTAGAATTTATTCAACGGTAGTGTCCACAAACGTTAAGTAAAAAGGTATAAGTCGGTGATCATTGAACAGCATTGTTGATGTCAGAAATATTCAGCTCTTTATGAGAAATATATCTGAACAAATATTGTGAAAAATCCATGTTACTTACAGGTCACTTGGTCATTTCTTATAGAGTGTTCATTGTTGAAGCGTCTTTGTGTTTTACCTCAAAGTTATGTCATCAGCCCTTAAGTAGAAAGTATAATGCCTGTGATACAAGAATGAATAGCGTCTAATAATGGGGTAGACATTCCTAGGATAGCAGTGTCTATTGAAGCATCATCTGATACATCAGATACGTAAATTATCTACTAGGAAAGTAAAGATCGTGAAAATGTGCCTTGCCTATTTTTATCATCACTAAACATAGATATCAATGTTCAATTTGATACCACAAAAAGTAGAAATTTATAATATATATAATATTGTGGGCATTACATAATGGTCAAAACTTAGCCTAATGTTTTTTTGTCGTACCGAGCACCTGATTATTGGATTTATGTACTGTTCAATTATATTAACTTATCAATTACATCTGCTCTCAAAACATATTTAGGATCGCTTGTATGCAGGATGACAACAAGTCATAACAGCGACGCAGACATAACAGTTCATAATATTTTGAAAGAAGAATATCTGAAACGATGACCTGACGATCATGTTATTATTACATATACGTCATACAATATGGTGTCACCGCACCCACAGCATTTCTGTGCCCCATGATGTAGTCAATACAAAAGCAACAGGTTCTGCTCCTTAGATGTCTTTTTAACAAGGAGCTCGACGTGTATCAACTTGGATCAAAGGATTCTTGTCTTCTTTAGATAGTGCCACGTCAACAATGTCTTCATTAAATTTGTGTCAAGAAGAATGGACATAAAATCTTTCTATTCATGATATGTCTGGACAATTCTAAGCATACATTGTTGTTAAAATAGATGCTAGAACAAAAAGGTTTAACTAGAAGTTATTTTCAAAGTGCTTGGAGATAGTCTATTAGATGAAAGTTTTTCCTTGCTATAATTTGGAACTCTACAGTAGGTAATGACTTTCTAGATCAGTAGATTCAATTATCAGTGTGCAGACGGAGAGGTCAAAGTTCAGGCGGGATTTCAAAAGGTTTCACTTAGCTTGGCTGGATAAACACTAAGGTGTTTATTTATCCTTAGGCCACACCAATTTAATTTCTTGGTTCACGGATTCGCTCGCTCCTATTTTTTGGAAAAAAAAATAAAAATAAAAATTACCACTCAGCAAATTTTCACCATTAATGAAACCATTCACCAACTTTCTGGTGAGGCAAATTGGACTTTATATTATAAGCTCCTTAAAGTGTGGGTACAGGTGCTTTTGCTGTACAATAATAGTGTTTTTGTACTTTTTTCAAGCTGAAAACTTTTTATTCTTTATGCTTTGGATTAGCCCTTACCTTTACCCCAACCATTTTACAATTTTTATTTTTATTTTTATTTCGCCCTCTCGCTCCATATTTTTTATGAAAAAATCCGTGAACCAAGAAATTAAATTGGTGTGGCCTTATAGGAAACATTTTCATAGGAGATTTGTCACACTCTCGGTTTGGGTTTTGATGTATGATCTCAGGTCATTGTAGATAGATTTTGTCGCGCGATGTATTCTTTTCGATGATCAGTACCTTATAGGATATAGTTTCATGGCGGATTTGTCACACTTTTGGTTTGGGTTTTGATGTATGATCTCAGGTCATTGTAGATAGATTTTGTCGCGCGATGTATTCTTTTCGATGATCAGTACCAGTTATAGTTTCATGGCGGATTTGTCACACTTTGGGGTTTGATGTGTAACAAGGTCTAGATCTATCAAAACATCCTTGGGTGTATGTAGATGGTATTTAGTCAATGAAGATTAGACATCCAGGTAACAAGATTCGCCAAAAACCAGTTACTCATCAAGCGACTTAGCAATGATATGATTTTGGAAACGGTCAGACGTTTTAGACAGTCACCCGATGTCTTTTGTCAGTGACACTAAAGAGATTTTGTTGTAGAGAGTTTTATACCCTAGCTATGAATTGTACCCTATCCGCAGTGACCCCAGGCGAATCTCCGGAAGAAGGTTAAGGTATGGGCAAAAAAGTCCGGAGTGTCGACCGAAGGGTCACTGAACGGTCTACGAGCAGAGAATGGAAAAAAGGGCGGGAGGGCGGGTGTTTTAGTGCCCTTACTTCCCCAAACGTGCCACGTCTCTTGTGCAACACATCCACGGCAACGGGGACGGTCTGACAAAAGCTACACCAATCTTCTTGTCCGCGGCTGGATTAGCGAATGTTCGGTGGGCTGCCCTAAACTCATCCAACATCTTCTTCTTCTTCGCCGCATCCCAGCTACCTCCAAAGCGGGCTACCACAGCTTTCCAATTCCCGCTATCCAGTGTCTTACCAAAAGAATCTTACTTCATCCAAACCCCGCCAGACATTCTAGATCATTTGCCGCCCTATCTCTTTTCCCTTTTGGAACCGAGTTCAAAGCCATCCGCGGTAGAAGTATACCAGGCCTAGCCACCTCTCCCGCGCTTGACGAACGCAACAATAGACCCCTCTCCATGTTCCTAGTTCAAGATGTGTTGTTACCATCTCCAGGATGGTGTCAAGCTCTTGATGTCGCTTGACAAGTTTCTAAACCGTACGAAACCTCCCAAAGTTCAGACGCATTATGGATTCAATTTAGTTCCCAGCTTCATAGGCCTGTCTTTCCATACCCTCTTCATATCTTTATACCATCCACTTAAAATCATACACCCTCAAGTCACTTCCGTCCATGTCCCTCTACTTCTATAAAGCTCCCCAGCTACCTCCGTCCGACCTCTCCGGCGTAGCTCGGCCAACATATGGGAATGAAAGGCGCAGGGCGTGTAAAAGGTTCTATGCACAGGTGAGGATGTACAGGTGGTTAATGAGAGCACGTGGACTGCTCCCGACCAGGTGTCGCCTCTTAACGACGCGAAACCCGGTCAGAAGCAATCATGTGCCTCATTTGGAATAGTACCCTATCCGCAGTGACCCCAGGCGAATCTCCGGAAGAAGGTTAAGGTATGGGCAAAAAAGTCCTCCGTGGTCCCACCTCCATGCGCACCATCTCGGGCTTGTTTCATCACGTAAAGCTTTCCGAATCTTACCCACGTCTTGACTTCCACACCTTTCACCTTTCCTCAAACCTCACACCTTTTCCCCACACCTCATTACTTTCCCCAAACCTCAACACTTTCCCATACCTAAACCAGCTATTATCGCAGACTCCGAAGTTGTCTTTATTTCCTTTCGCTGTCCACAAAAGCACGTCACCGCCTCCGTCTAGCACTACATTTAAACTCGTCTTACTGATATCTTCACCGACAACACTCTCTCGGATTGTGCATATGTACTAGTTCTCACTCATGAGACAAAGCCACCGTCCAAACTTCTTTTTTTTTTTGGGTTTTATCACACTTGTGGGCGGAAAAAACGACGCATCACAGTACCTATCTTTCACGTCCTGCGTTCAACAAACGCCAGGTTGAGCTTCCGTTAACCCTCACCAAAGTTAATTATAACGGTTTGCCCACGCACTGACGAGAGCACCTCTTGTCTAGGAGAACCCAAACAATTCTGCTTACAATCCCAACGAAAAGTCGTTATGAAGTCAGTTTTCCTACGAACATGGGCACTGTCTGTCCGGGGTGATACCCTGCCTTTCATATGGATCTTCTCTTGCAGTTTTTGCAGTCACCGGGTCGCTGTAATACCCAATCCCCATCCTGAGTGGAAGTTGATGGCAAAATTCCATACCAAACCATCTGACATTGCCAATTACTTTACCAACAACTAGTATTATATTGACAAAAACAAAACTTACAGAACAGATATTGATCTTCCAAATCCAACTGTGACTGAACTGAATTGATCAACATAATATATCTGGAGGCCTACCTAAATACCATCACATATTCCATTCGACTTTGTAAGAACGTGCCAGCTGACAACCTTCAAGCAGAAGCTCTCTTGTGCCAAATGGATTTAGAAGCATCTGGTGCTAAATGTTGGGCTTCTGGTGTACGCAACTCTCTGGAGAAAATGTGGCAACAGTCTCAAGTACACCTCAAATTATTTCACTAATCTATCAGGGCTGAAAGGATATTTATTTCCCGACCTTTCTATCTGAAATCCACAACAATAAAAGAGCTGAGACTACGAAAAATAAACTACGAACATACCGATTATTAAAACAATCTTATAACGAAGAAGAATATCTTAAGATTACCAATTTATGCCACGGATCTACCATCACAAAACTAAGAATCAGTCGTCACAAATTACGAATCGAATCAGGAAGAAATAACCAGAGTCCTCTAGAGCAAAGAAACTGCCTTTTTTTTTAGTTTAGGTAAAGTAGAAGATGAAGTACAATTTACTGTGGAATGTCCGTTGTATGATAGCAATAGGAGCATCCTATTTGACTATGTGTCAAGTAAATATCCCCACTTCATACACTTGAACGACAAGGAGAACTTTTATTCCTGACAGCTTTTGATAAACCAACTCTAATTAACCATACAGCTAGCTACATTTATGCAATTACCAAGAAGCAAGAGGAAATCGAATGTACTAGAATAGATTAGATGCATATCTGCATATGTAGACGTGTGTGATTGTTTCCATTGCTGCATATATATATAACCGTTACCATATGACCTGTACTTAGCCCAGTGGGGCAAAAATGTGCCATAAAATTCTTCATTCAATTATGTCACATAAAGAATGCCGTCTGAAATTAATTCAAGACAATTAGTAGATATGGCATTCTGGGGCTGCTGACTGACATACCTATACCAGCATCATGCGCTGTGGACCATATGGAAAACAGATTAATGAGATTGCCATATTTGTATATAGCCGCACCTGTGCACCCCATTGTCAATCAGTCACTAATCCCCGGCCTTTTCCCCAGTCAATGGAGAGACACAAAAGTACGCCCCCTCCCTAAGAATTCCAGAACGCGACTGACTGGAAAAAACAGCCGGCCAACCAGCCTACTTTCAGTGTTGAGGTGCGAGCAAAGTGTTCGAAAGAGTTGTTCATGATTTTGCGCTATTCAAACTTAAACGATATTGTGTCAACTGCATAACCCGCTTACCATCCTAATCGCTCGACCACATCTGCCTTGGTTAATATGAGAGATGACTGGCTGTCAGTCATGGAAAGAGGGGAGCTTGTTGGAGTTGAATATACAAATTTAGCGCTGCGTTTGATCTTGTTACTGACAGTACTCTCCTTGTCGCGGCCAAACCTAACGTGTTATAAATCATGGCCGACGATTTGAACCCAGAAGGAAGATTATTACAAACAAACCAGAAGCCCACCCACTGAAAACCAAGCAGCGTCCTAGATTCTGGATGTATCGAGATGTGGTCGTAGCTCGACTTATCATCGCACTTCGTTTGAAACGTGTTTGGCCTAACATACTTGGTAACGTCGACCAACTTATCTAAGACAAACGGGCAATCCTTATAATGAATGAATTCAGATATCTCTGATCACAACACAAACGAGACTTAGCCTGATCCACCGTTAAGAGCATTATTAGGTAGGGTGGTGCGCCTTCACCTACCTTCCCCCAAAATTTAGATTGCGCCCGTTTCCAGCCTATCCAATAATGGAAAGGAAGCAATAAACTTCACAAAAGATTTACAATACACGTTGTTAACAAACACTTGCGGCTCAGGAAAGTCTACCTTAATTCGATTTCCCCGAAACTTGCCTTTAAATGGAGTAATGAACTTGTACACGTCTACCCCTTTATTCACCCACTCTAAGAGCATATCCTTATCTGGATGGTCGGCCAAAATCAATTTCCACTCCGCAGTATGATGGCCTAATTGGCCTGCTATAAAAGAATTAGGGTCTGTAAACTTGACCATAGCTGTACTCGCTTGCACAGACCCCGACGCGATATCCTGCACACCTGGAGCACTAGGGTTGGAATCATCCCACGGCCGACCTCGGAAGTCGACAAATCGGAGCTGTCGCTGTTGCGCCCGCTGCGCCGCCGACTCAGGGTCGAACGGATCTTGATATTCCCAGTCAGGAAAAGACCAATCGCGTCTAGCAAGTTTCCGCTCACCGAACTGTTCGATACGATAGCAAGAGAGGAAACCTTAACTCTCTTGAAAACTGTAACCATAAACAGCGACAACACTCGAGCCAACCAAGGTCAGCCCTGAGACGAACCTCAACCCTTGGTTAAGGGCCTACGTAAGTAGAGGGTTGTTAGTAACCCGGCGAAGTTCGAAACAGGATTGAGAGGAAGGACGAGGCCACGAATACACAAATGGTCACCTTAAAAATATTATGGAGAACTAAGACAGAACCGAAAAATTTTGTTGCACTGCTTTGCCAAAGATCGATTAGAGTTGCAACTCCAATACCACGCACCCATCCCGCTTCTAAAGCCTGAAGGGGTTATCAAGAACTGCACAGCCAAGGAATTCCTCTTACTTCCCCTTGCTCAGCTTAACTTCAACCGATGCCGGTAAACCGACCGTAACATGCACCGTTTTACGCAGAGACTTAGCTTCTTTAGTAAATGCCAATGGCAGTAAAAAACGAGAACGAAGATTTCTTCGTCCTCCTTAGGGCCAAGCGCTCCCAGGACCATTCTCCCTAGATTCGGATGATACTCATAACCAAACGTCTGATTCCATACCTTAAGTGTCCCAAAGATTCTAAACACCTGAACCTGCAACGGCACGCGCTCCTCAAACACTGAATCAACTTATCTATATTTGTATTCATAATCAGGGTGGATAAACACTGCTTACCAGGGAGACCCTGAGTACACGCATATATAGAGTTTAAACACAATACAAATATTTGTATACTAGTATACCTAACCAAGACAAGTCCACCCTGCAAGAAACACAATCATACCACTTCTCACAGTTGTTATCCGCACCGAATCGTAAAACAGGGCCTAGGGATTAAAAGTCGGATTCAGAAGTTTCTTAAATGAGTGGTGAGTTGTGGCCACTCTAACCACAGCTTGCAATTCCCTCCAAACAAATACACCTATGTAAGAAGATTTTTTTTTTCTACGGCCGGATGCGAGTTTGACCGTAGGGACCTGCAATGATTCATTTAAGAGTCTGCCCATTTTTGTACTTCAAACATGGTAGAAGATGACGTGCACTTCACTGTTGATTGTGATATGTATGACAAGATAGAAATGCGCTATCTTTTTATAAAGAAAGTAGCTTCCCTCACTTTAGACACATGAATAGCACTGACAAGTTTATAATCCTCATATGCTTTGACAAACCAACCATAGCTAAACCAATACAGTCCTACAGTTTCACAATCACCAAGACGCGAGAAGAAGCCGAACTTCTGTGTAGAGTAGATTTGTGATACTGTTATAGTATACCAATCCATGTTATGTCTTGTTGCGACCTGTACTTGGCTCGTTTAACCAACAATGTACAATAAATGACTACAATCATTCATTCATTAAAAAATGAAACCCCTACCCGATATCTAGCAGAAAACACAAAATTCAAAACTTCTGTTTCTTGACTCGTATCTAGGTACATTAGTTGTCAGTCTATTCCCATCCAGCCACCTCTCAGTACTGTTGCAATCAGTATTCAAAACAACATTTCTTGTAACCGACTTTGAAGAGTACTATCTGACCTTCAGTGGTTAAGTAGTTTGGCATGTCATCTATGTACAATATGAAATATAACAGTCCGAGCACGGCCCCTTGTAGGACGCCGTCTGCAATGAAAGACAATCACTAGTAGTGCCACCTACGACTGCTACCTGGCACCTGTTTGACTGAAACCCCAACAATTTATTAGAGTAGAATAGAATTCTTCTGGCAAAGGTAGGAACCCCTGTTCCTATTTAGGCCACTCACTCATTCTCAAAACACTGTCATCCCTGATAACTGCAGATTATCCAGGGCTTTTAAGATGTAGTGTGACCTGTGTTGCCTCAAGTGGTTATCCAGTCTCTCTTCAGAACAGTTTACGCTTGGAGATGTCACCACAGATTTTGGTAGCTTATTCCACCACGAGATAACCCTGATACAGAAGAAGTGTGTCCTTCTATTACTTCTCGATCGGCGCTTTTTTCTTAATCCGGAGACAGTGTTGTTCGAGTGTTCTTAATTAGCTCAAAAATGACATATAGTGTTTATGAAATCTCCTCTGTTCTCCTAAAGGAG
>NC_049997.1:2828646-2834146 GCF_000003815.2 Branchiostoma floridae | reverse complement strand
AATTTTGTCACCTCGCTACGTTCTTAATCCCGAGACAGTGTTGTTCGAGTGTTCTTAATTAGCTCAAAATGACATATAGTGTTGATGAAATCTCCTCTGATTCTCCTAAAGACCAATGTTGGTGATTTCAGAGCCTTCAAACTCTCTTCAACGGTTAACCTACTAGGGCCGAGGACTCTCTTAGTTGTTCTCTTTCGGATCTTTTCAAGTTCCAGGACCTGCTTCAATGTATAGGATGACCATGTTGGAGCCTCGTACTCTTGACTAGTTGAATACCAGTGACTTATATAGGAGAAAGAACACCACCTTGTCTATAAATGCAAAATGTTCTCCAATGAGTCCTGCAATCTTATTTGTCTTAATACATATGTAAGATATGTGCTTACTGAAACTCAGTTCCCTGTCAATGGTGATGCCCAAGTGCTTTTCCTGCTGCGTAAACTCCATTAGGGTACAAGTAACATTGCGGTACATTAACTATCTCGGGGTGTCCTTTTTCCAGCTTATCACTGTGTATTTCATAGTGTGGACACATTCTGATCTTTTTCATCAACACAAACTCTTTGTCTACTCTCTGACAGCAAAGATTGTATCCAACTTAAAGTATATTTAATCGACCTCCTGCACGAATTAGAGCAAAGGTTGGAGCCGTCCCAAGGCTGACCTTTACGATTGAGCTGCCAAACATTCAACTTAACATCCCTAAAAACTCCCAAACACAGACGCCACTTGTCACCAGACACCAGGTAGGTCTGCACGACCAACGAGAAAACAAACGAAAATGACAATGCAGCTTAACCGGACTACTACTAGAAACGACACATCGCAATCCAACCAAGGTCAGCCCGGGGACGGAACACCAACCCCTGGTTAGGGGCAGACCAACGTCAAGGGTTCTTAGTGACCCCGGTGCCCGTAGCAAGACTGAGAGGATGGATCCTCATGTACTTGAGTATAGATTAGACGCAAAAATGCACACAAAAAATGTAAATGAATAAGTTACCAACGTTACCAGTATATGGATGTTGCCAGGTGATACGACTTAGCCCAGCGCGACAAAAAATGCAACTAACGGTTGCAATCATTCATAACACTGCGAGCACACCCTTCGCCAAATTCACACGCCAATCTGCACCATGAAAATTTCAATGAAACCCTTGGCCAATATCCAAATCAAGTTTTACGTAAAAGATGCGAAGTCGAACTGCCGAAAACACATGCCAAATCATAACGGCGCGAGCACTGCATTTGCCAAAATCAAATAACAATCTGCGCCAATAAAGGCGACGGAGTCGACTGCCGAAAACACATGCCAAATCATAACGGCGCGAGCACTGCATTTGCCAAAATCAAATAACAATCTGCGCCAATAAAAATTCACACGTCTTCTTCTTCTTTGTGTTCTGGCAGGCACCAAGTCAAACCATAACTTTGCGAGCACACCATTCGCCAAAATCACAAGTTTTCTCCTTCTTCTTTGCGTTTCTGTGGTTACCATGTCCAACCAAAAGATTACGAGCACAAATTCGTCAAATTCACATGTCTTCTTTTTCTTCTTCTTTTTTTTTTCTGTGGCCACCCTATCAAACAAAAACACTTCCATTATCTGCAAAGATGGAAGGATGCCTACTACTACTACTACTACTTCTTTGTGTTTCTGTGGCCACCATATATCAAACCCAAAGACTACGAGCACAAAGTTCGCCAAATTCACATGTGGGGCCAGCCACCATATCAAACCCAAACACTGCGAGCAAACCATTCGCCAAATCCACATGTCTTCCTCTTCTTATATGTGTCTCTGTGGTCCCATAACATTAAAACCATAGCACTGCGAGCAAACCATTCGCCAATAACCGAAACGACTGCATCATACGAGCTAATTACCCCGAAAACGTGTTTAACTCCAAAGCTTCGAGCATGCCAATCACCAAATTAACATATCAAACTAAGTAATGCGAAAACATTTATCACCGAAATAACATACCTGCACGGCTGTGATAATACCACTCACTTCGTGAAACTACTACTGTCAACCAAACGAGAACAATTTACGAACGGAAGTCAACATGGCAAAACCGCACAAACTAGGGAAAAAGAAAAATCAAACGCTCCTAATGTCACCTCACAAATGTGTGCTCCAAAATCCTGTGCGTTCCTGAAGTTCTTGGCCCTGTAGAGTTCCTCGCCTAACGCGGGCAGAATGGGTTGAAAAGAGCCGGCAGGACGTACGAGCAGGCAGGCGGGAAGCGGGGTGGGAGGGCAGGCGGGCGTAGCTCGGCCAACATATGGGAATAAAAGGCGCAGGGCGTGTAAAAGGTTCTATGCACAGGTGAGGATGTACAGGTGGTTAATGAGAGCACGTGGACTGCTCCCGACCAGGTGTCGCCTCTTAACGACGCGAAACCCGGTCAGAAGCAATCATGTGCCTCATTTGGAATAGATGTGCAAAAAAAAAAGATCTAGATAAAGTTTGTCTTACGATAGATCAGGGTTGTAGCCAGCCTGAAATCATTTTCAGTCCCCTTGATTTTGACTGGGAATCCTATCGAGCACCGAAGGCATGGCGTGACGTTGCGCGTCATTTCTAGGGGTCTGGGTCCCAGAAAATTTTTAAATAAAGACCCTCTGAAACACTATTTCCTGCATTCTGATGTGCAAATTGTGCTTGTAGACTAAGCTGTTCAATGACATCTGTTTTGGTGAAGAAGAACACATGGGTTTCAGTTTTTTTATATCTTTACATATCAATTTTTGTCTGTCCCTGGGGACGGAATGGGGAAAACTTTTTTTCAGTCCCCAGCTGCAAAATTCCTTCAAAGGACTGAAGGACAGGTGCTGGCTACAACCCTGCGATAGATTCTTTTCGATGATCGGTACAGCGCCCATTTTCTTGTCTGCATAACATAGTCGCAGGCGTGCATATTCACAGTACATAAATTGCTTTTGGAAGGGATAAGCATCAGCTTATTTTGAACAAAGACTAATGATTAAATCTCATCCATCCCGCTCTTTGACGCAAAACGCTATTGTGTAATAACACCCCGTTCTATTATGGCGACGACCTCGCTGCGCCCTCGCTGCAACCTGCAATTTGACCGATCCCGCAACGAATCTCATAAAATGTTTCAACGCTTTTCAGTGCTTTCTTGTTTATTCAGTCATATTTGCTCATGTATGATTTGTAATTGTATCCAATTATGAAATCACGGGTTAAATAAATCCAATTTAGGTCGCGACGAGGTTCAGCGCGATTACCGTTTGTGGAATGAAGCATTGGGCCTATGTCACGTTTCCAAACCGGGAACGAAAGCTTTCGGGAACGAAAAGTATGATATAAAAGACAACAAACTACACAAGCCTGTGGTATCTCACTGCACTTAGGGTACCGGTGCGGCACTGCGGAGTTTGAAGGATTACAGAGACACGGAATGAATTTTCTTCCGTTTTGTGTATTTTGGATGTATTTTGGTGTCTTCAAGATCATACTTTTACGTATTACGCAATATCTAGATTATTTTAAAAATCGGCGAAGATAACTCAACAGTGCCGAAAGTAATGAAAGAACCCCGCTGTGCCGCACCGATGCCCAAAGTGCAGTGAGATATCACCTTTAATTTACTGTGTGTCAGATGAAGGCTCTGATGACGAGCGGAACTGGTCGGACAGCTTTGCTGAGGTTACCGTAAGGGGTTATAGGGTCGGGTCAAGATAGGCGGGTACGCTGTGGTATGAGGGGAATGTGCCCGACGCCTTCTTGTTTACGGAGAATTCTGCGTCGTTTCCGAACTTCCATGGACACACGCGGTAAGGTCCTTGTGATGTCGTTGTCTCTTTAGACTGTTTGGTTGGCCTGTTTGTACTGTTTGTGTTCCGTATGGTGATTTGGTACAGAAAAGTAGAAAAGTAAACGGGAGGCAGTGACATTATCTTTTTAATCGCACTGTAGAAGGTATGGGATTTCTTTTCACTTTAAAACTGTTCTTTTTTTCATTCGTTGATAATAATAATGTAAGAACCACCGTGTCACTGTATCCTTGAGCCTATTCGTTTGATGCATTCTAAAAGAAAACTTTTGCTTTTCATTTGGACGCAAAGATTAAGATGTTTACAGTAAAGACTTCATTTGGTCAGATCACCTTTTTATTTTACTTGTAGATATTTCACTTTTAAGATGATTTTAGCATTTGCTAGAGCGATTTTGGAGTAGCTGATTTTACACTTGATTAGATCGTTTCGTGCTGCTATTTGACCTGTACTAATTTGGCGTGCTACACAATGCCAATGACCCAACTTCGGGTGATGATTGTCACATCACAACAAAGTCACGTATTCAACTATTCACAACTAGAAACATTCCTATACACTAGCTGTATGAGGGAATATTTGATTTTAAGTCTATGGGTAATGTATTTCTGTTTTAAAGTTAGAGATATAAGATATGCAAATATGAAATACCTTCTGCGGTGTTTCTTTGTTTGTTTTGGGGCACACCCCTTCGGGTAATTTTCTGTATTGTATTGTTATATTTTTGTTCTACAGACGACGCCTTTTGACTGCTGGATGAGTTGGTTTACTGTATAACTGGATTGTTATTCTTTAATTCACTCTTTCAAAATCGGTTGACTCCAACATCTGTGATCTTAAAAGTTTGGGAAGATAAGCGTACCCTTTTAATGACTTTTATATGCGCCGAACAGATCTTTTAGCTATAGCTATATATTCTTTTTTTTTTCTTTTTGATATTGCAAATAAATGCAACTTTGATTTTCTGATCTGATTTTTGCTGAAAATTCAAATAAACTTTTCTACGAAAACAATGCTAGAAGGCCTAAATCACACGTTTTACGTAAAAAAAAACGGTTGGAACAATTTAAGTTTTTAACTTGAAGATGAATATTTGGATTCTCTTACTGGCGAACCCCTCTATCTAATGCTAATCTTTTTTACTTGAAGACTGATTTAAGGTCTGTCTGACCAATACTGTATCATGACTTCCCATTCATGAACGATAGATGTCGTTCAAATACAATTCAATCCGTACAACTGAATAAAAACGGAGATTCAGTTCCGTACGTTTCGACTGACATCCATCACTCTTCTTCGGCATAACTAGAATGTACTAACATGAATTCATTCTAGTGACGCTGAAGAAGTGTAATTTATTAGATTGTGTTTGAATATTGTTTACCTGGATGTCTAACCTTCGTGGTTTTTGTTGTCCACAGGGATCGTCGAGGCTCTATAGGTCAAAGTATGATCTCCGAAGGTGGACGAAGCGGGAGGGATGTGTACGGTAAGTCTGCAAGAAAACGTGAAAGGCATTTATGTATTTCGATGATTGGTATTCTCATTAACACCAAATTATACAACTGAAAGTATCGTACATTTTAAAGTGATGATATCGTTATGATGTTACTATTTCATTCTTTCATAAAAATAAGTAAAGTTTATTTAACGCTTGAGGAAAAATGCTAGTTTTGTATTTCTTTCCTTTGAA
>NC_049997.1:2819295-2827588 GCF_000003815.2 Branchiostoma floridae | reverse complement strand
ATGGCGTCTTACGGAGAAGCCAGGCTAATCGGACTGCCCAGTATCCTGTCAAGGTATGGTGTACACATCTCTGTTTCTCTACTGCGAGTGACCACAATTCTGGGACGAGTATCTAAGTTCGAGCTTTGGTGACTAGGAATAATTTATCATGAAGAGTCTGACCTTGCTCTACGGATAAAACAATAAAGAGAAAAAAATCGACCACAAAAAAGTTCTCTGTGAGATGTTTTTATATCCTTGTAAGTAAGTGTATCTGGGCCCTATTGAAAATCAGTTTATCAAAACTGAATCGGCCACCCAGGCGTCTGAAGATATCAATAAGTTCTAGCTTAAAGCTTTGTTGACTGTACAAGTAATTCTATCGAGAAAAAGTCTGACGTCTGCCGTAACCTTCCCATCCTTCCAGTCTTCGATTATGCTATCTAACCCCACTCACATTCTTCAACTTAAATAACTGATACCCTCACATCCTGCCACTCAAATAACGTGTCAATAAAGCTTCTGTATGATTACCACAGACACACACCAACACAGACATGTACAGACAAATAGAAGAAAATACTGCCATTTTCATTGAAGCAATAACACCTGTACTTCATTTACATATTTTCTTCCCTGTCTCCTCAGCATTTGATGACCATACCAGTCGAGCGAGGTAAAGAGGACGATTCTGTCCAAGATGCATTGCTTCGACTTGACCGCATGGAGGCGCGCGGTGAACTCTGGATCCAGGACGCCGTTCTTGACGTAGGCGATGACGTCAGGCTCGTCGACATGGGAACGGGAGAACTGCTGGAGAATCTCGATCCCAGGTACATCCAGATGAACCGTTCGGCACGTGGTCCCGGTAGCCTGTCCGACCTGCTCATGCTGGTGTACCAGAACCCGGACACCAGGAGGGAAGAGCTGTTCGTCTTCCAGTGCGACGAGTATCCTTCAGACGCGCTCAACAACGAGCTCTCCAAAGCGATGGAGAGACAGGACTTGAACGGCTACGACATGGCACCCCTACGGAACTCCCTGCCAGTCATGCCAGCTCGTGCACCCTCCGTACGGGACGACGACCTCTCCCCGCTCTCCCTCTCGGGTCCGCCCGCCGCCATCATCCCTTACTACCCTCCGCCCCGGCCCACGGAGACAAGCTACGTTTCTAAAAGCTTCGGACATCCGGTTTCTGCCGTGTCGCAACCCTACGTCACCCAACCCGCGGCGGATCCACCAATCCCCGTGCAGGACGTGTCCCATCAGTACCGTTACTATGACGACGCCAACAAGGAGATTGTGAACGTTGTGCACTTGGACTCCGCGCCGAAGGCGAAAAACAAGGACGAGTTCCTGACGGACCGTTACGTCGACATTTTGAATCACGTCATCGATGAGATCGAGGAGTTCTCCTTAGATCTGGATTCCCAGATGGTGTACATGCAGCGGCCGGAGGTGGCGGCTCCGTACGGCCGCGGGAGGAGTAAGAAGAGGAGAAAGGGGAAGGGACAGGTCCAGTACTTCACACCGCCACCCGTGAGTAACATTCATAGCGTGTCTGTACGTACTCTCCAAGCAGAGGTTCTCGCGAGACATAAAAAAAACTGTACAAAATAGACAGCCCTATAAAAACGCTTAAAACGTCAAAAAAAAGACGGAGGCCCAAGCTGAACCTCTGCTTAGAGAGTGCTGGCCGGGAGATATTAAAAAAAACGGTACAAAACAGAAAGCCCAATAAAAACGCCAAAAACAAACGTCAAGTAAGGAGCCGAACTTCTGCTTGGAGAGTAGCGTGTCTAGATATGTACTCGACGTCATTATTTATAGACGCTATGTAGCAGCCATGGCCACCAAGATGGTCACTGGAAGTCATTGGTTTTACCAAGATCATTTCTTAGATAAACAGTGTATTTTAGGCTCCATACATATGTAATTGTCTGAAAAGGCGACAAGAAGTTGGACCTGCACGTAGGTTAAACTAGACTTTTTACACATAGTAAGATACGACATTTTATCATTATTATTTTATCATGCTGGTCAGTACAAAGCTTGTAAGAGCATAAGGTCTTATTTTTTTTTCTTTTTCTAGTGGTATGCATATGTGTATTGGTATGGAAGGACATCAATCATGAATGGGTGACTCAAAAAGTCTCTCTTTTCAGGCCATCACATCGAACCACAACAGTAGTGATTACGCTGACGTCCTGGGAAAGTTCAAGTACGCCTTCAACCTGGCCACTCGAGTCAGAGCCTATATCAGGTACGTACAGGCCTCCAACACACATTCTCGAAACATACCAGCAAAAACAGGCGGTCACACCGCAGCGGCCGTCGGTCTTCTCGAAACATACCAGCAAAAACTAGGCAAATGTTGTTATCATTAAGGTTTAGAATTTTCATGATATGTCTTCGCATTATCGTGCGTTTTAGTGTAGCAAATGCAATGGTTTCATTGTCAAGTAAACCAATGTAACCAAATTTTGAAGATTCGTACACTACATTCGCACTAGCCTAGAACTATCATAGACGGGAATTCGTTGCCATCGAGTACAGCAATAGCACCTTCACTAGGTAGCTTACATAGCTAAACAATATTTGCAGTCAGATGTGCAAAGAGATTAGGTGTGACAGGTCGTTCAGTGTAATGTAACCAGCTGCTGTCGGGACGCGTGCCAGCGAAGCTGGAGTGTAGCGATTCCGACGGTCGTATTAATGTCAACTGAGCGCCAAATGGCAGCCACTCAATATCCAGACCGTTACCATTTAGCCCCATCTAATGTAAAACTCCTCACAGTTCAGCCTTTAGCTGTAAAGCGAAAGTAGTCAGCCAACCCAATAACAACGCCGAAGGACGGTTAAACCGGCTATATGGATACGGATACAGGAATATTTTCACTGCCTTTTCAGGAACCCAAACGCCGCTGAGCTGATCCACATGCTGTTCGGGATGTTACGGCGCGTGGTGCAGACGTGTCCCGACCCGGACCTCCCCCGGCAGGTGGTCTCTCCCCTGCTGACGTTAGACGCCGTCAGACTCATCCCAACCGCCACCGTCACCGAGGACGTCACCTTCTGGAGATCACTCGGACCTGCCTGGACAACGCCCAGGTATGATTTTAAGAAACCTACCTACCTTCCTGGTCTATTCTGCCCCAGATCGTAATGGGGAGTGGGGGTAGGCGTGGGGCTTGGGGTCGGCAAAGTAGACATGAAGAATAGGGGTTTTTATCAATCTACTCTGGATAGGGTACTTCAAGTCATAGAAAAGTTTTGTGCTTTACCTTAATAGGGCACAAAACCTTGACCGTGTTAAGCCATTCCCCATCAAGATTCTAGTTTGTTTGTATAGCATACCCGTTCAACCGGCATACACTTACTTAGACTCAGATCCTGTCGGGTCTTTTGAAACGTTATGCAATCAGACGCTCCATTCATGGCGGTATTGCCATTGGGCAAGGGTCTCCGCTTCCTTCAGGTTAATCCCCAATTGGCCAAGATCCTCTGTAGCATGTGCGTCAAAGTTAATTTTGGTATTCCCCGTTTTCTCTTTTCTTTGTCGGGTCGCCAGTGCAGTGCTGTTTTAGCGTGTCTACGAATCATATCCACAGGCATTCTAAGCAAATTTCCTGAGTACTTTATTCTTCTTTATGTCATACCTGTGACGCGAAAACGTTCGATACTGGTGCTCCGGACCGGGCCGTATATCGCACAGGTTCGAAAGGCGTATCACACAGGCTCCATTGGAATAAACTGAACTGCTTCGAGCGGGCCGAATACGGCACGGTTGGCAATTCGAATACCTGAATCGGACGTTGGAACATTGCTGTTGCAACACTTATTGTTCGAGGGCACCAAATTTGCTCAACTTCTGGCGCATTTCGCATCAAAACATGGGTTTTCTCAGGTATGACATAAATAAAATACAACACGGTGTATTCCGCATCACCCTCGGTCTCAGCCCTCCCGCGGGTCGGATCATCCTCCGGCCTTCGGGCGATCCAACCCGCGGTCGGGCTAATACCTTGGGCGATACGGAATACACCGTGTTGTATTCTATATTTATAACATATTCTATTATTCTATTTGCCCTCCCAGGGAAGAATGGCCATACGATGAGTACGTTCCTCCGTACCTGCCGAGGTTCCGGGACGGCTGGGCTCCCGCGCAGGTCGCTGATGAGATCAACCTGCCGATCCACCCGGACCTGCCGTCCGTGGGAGCCACGCACACCGCCAGGGTCGTCCCGAAGGCAGCCGAAAGCAGCATGGTAAGTGTTAAAGAAAATCTTAACATTGGCGTATTTATCTGTCGTTTACATATACATTTTCTGGTTGGTGTGGATCATGAGGCCAGGGTATTGATCATGAGACCTGGAAGTAGAGATAAAGCAACTGAAAGCAGCAAGTACATGTTATAAAGATATCTTATATTAATATTAGCCTCTTTAGATGTCTTTTACATTACTTTCTAGTAGTCTGTGTAACACAAACTCTAGCAGTCCAGAGCTGTAACTGGCCTCTTCCCGCTAAGAGGCCTGCCGGATCGGATATTCCCAACATTGTTGGGCGGCTTTGCATACCAATTGGTTGGGCCTGGGGTATAGAATCTGCCCTTCAACAGATCTGCTGTGTCACTGATGATAGTAGTGGATACTACCTGAAACGTCTGACCGTTGCCCAAATTTAAAATGTTATTTTTTGTGTGTGTTTCATAACACCAGCAGCGACCACCCTCCCTGGACAGACTGGACCAGCTTGACGCCCAGCCGGAACAGTTGCCTGTCGCTGAACCGGTAAGTACAGTCTGTGTTACTTGTGGAGTTACGTCTGTGTCCAGACGTTGTCCTCAAAAGAACGACCCGATAGATTTGTTCCAGAAAAATTCATTACTTAGCAGTCTGATGCTGTTTATGCAATAGCCTTTGATGAGCCAAAAGCTTAAAGAAAAACACTTTGCCGTCACTGACGAAAGACGGTGGATGCTATATGAAACGTCATATGAAAAATCATATCCAGTTGCTTGTCAGGGAATGAGTTGTTTTTGGCTTATTTTATTACCTGAATGTCTAACCTTCGATTCATCGAAGTAACAAATAAATCTATCGGGTGGTTTTATTAAAATATCTGTGTCTTGTTACGCTTGGAAGACGCACACATTATTTTAGTAAAGACACATCTCCATTTGGAAAGAAGTGAGGACAAAGAGGAGAGAGAATGACCAGGAAGGGGTGATTTCAGATCGTCTACCAGCGGATGGAAAAGCGACTCAGTCGGGCCGAGCACTTGCCCCTCCCCCCAGTCGAGAGGATGCGACGGCGCCGAGCGTCAGAAGCCACAGAGCGTTCCGGAAAGACCGAAAAATTGACGTACACCGCACCGCAGGTACCCCCGCCGCCCGTCAGCCCACCCCCGCTACCACCGCCGTCACAGGCGCCCACCGTCCCGGCGAGTAGAGTTACGGAAAAGGTGCTCTCGGTGGTGGAACCCCACGTAGATCCAGTTGCCCAATACACCCGCTTCAGTTGCTTTCTTCGCTTGCCTGCTGCTTCGCTGCCCTGGTTTTTGTTGTGGAGCACACCCTCCATGTTGAGTAGCTGAACTTCACGCACTTTTTGCCCTGCTGACTAACGCTGCCGATGCACGTTGTTGAGTAACCTACTCAATGCTTTTATTTGCGGTAAATAGAATGGATTTCGTTTATTGTTAAATCGGCATAAGCCTTGCATGGACGTCCATGGCGATACATAGGTTTTGTTTGCATTTGAACGACTTATAGTTTTCGCTGTTGCCATGGTCAATTTTCGTTACCCGATCACCTCCTTGCTTTGAAAGGGGCTCCATTTGCTTTGGGTTTTTACAATGTGTTGGTCATTTAAGACTTGTGCCATTCCCTTGCTTGCGGCTTCACACATAATTAAAGGTGAAAATTAGAGATGGGTTGGACTAGACAACCCGAAGTTGGATAAACTTTCTCAGGTTTTAGACTGGGAATACGTGATAAACCTTTATATCGTAGGCCTAGGGTAACTTGTTGACAATTGCACTGATTGAAGAAGTCCGAATGGTTATTCATATACCAGCTTTAATAGTATTGTCATTCTATCGGTCTAATGCAGGATCGGCTTTTTACATCGTAATGACAGTGGCCATTTTATTCTAGAGTCTGAACACATATGATTTAATCGTTATCTAAGTAGTAACCCCTTCCCCAAATCATGCCACAAACCAAAATGTCCCTTTCGTACTTGTCCATAGATAGAACCTAGGGATAAAACTAACACAAGGGCCTATTGTATTGACTGTCTTCAGTACCATAACACCAAGCTACTCGCAATGGAAAAGTCCTGCTGTTGCTTTCAGCTTGAACGCAGTTACTGTAGTGTTAGCCATATCCAATGGCATTTCCCTTTCATGGAGCTCGGTTTAAGGAAAACTGGCATGTTTCCCCCCGTAGATGTTATATTTGTAAAGAACTACATAGTTGCTAAATGTGTGTTGTGTCGTTTTGTGTGTATACAGTCTACAGAGGAACATGTGTTTCAGTTTGAACAGAACGGCTATCGGCTGGAGGATGACCAGACATCCATGGCCACGACCACCACAAACAGGTTTGTACCGATTCCGATTGCTCACCTACTCCATGCATGTGCACAGAAAAAAAAACTGTTTCATATTCTGATGAAGGAATGAGATGTTATGATTCAAAATATAATGACGGGGAAAATAATATCAGCAGCCTTTTACAGAAAAAAGTAAAAATAACACCTGGTTTTAGTAGTATGAGACACCTTCCGACGTTTCAGACAGAATTGTCGATTTATTAACGCACAGGAAATGGGAAGGTAGCCAGTTAACTGATGTAAAGATGTAAGAAATAACGATTATAACCCTTTTTGGTCACTCGTTAATCGGCAGAAAGTGTAATTATTAAACAAACTAATGGTGATGATGATGATGGTAATGATGATATTAATGATTGCACTAATAATGACAATGACAATGACAATGAAGTTTATTGCATATTCATGCCCCATTTGGGGCTAAATGCTGTCAGTTTGGTACAAAAGGTAGTAAACGCAAAGTTATACATATACTATAGTTAACATGCATCTTCTCTCTTCCTAAAACATTTGTAGATGAACTTACAGAGATTTTCCAGTATATCGTGGTCAGATGATGACATGAGATATTTGAAAATATCTTCCTTCGTTATGTGTAAATATTTCTGATCTACATGTGTAGAATTAACAAATGTATTGCGCAGATCATTGTACAGTGAACACTCTAGGACAAAATGTATTTCATTTTCTACATGCATGTGGTTCTTATCGCAAAATATACATAGTCTATCATGATGATGATGGTTATGATGTTAAATAATTGCATTAATGATGATTACGATACTGACGACTCTCTTTCCGTCCCCAGGTACCGTTCCGTCTCCGCCTCCAGACACGGCTCCCGCCACGGGTCCCGGCACGGCACACGCGGACCCCACTGCAAGGCGCGGGTGTCGTTCGACGCGCGCAACTCGCACGAGCTCAGCATCACCAAGGGGGAGAAGCTGGAGATCAGAGACGCGTCACGACAGCGCTGGTGGCGCGTGCGCAACAGGGCCGGAGACGAGGGCTTCGTGCCGTCAAGTTTCATCGATCTGGGAGATGGGGTAAACACTTTAATTGTTTCTTCGATGAAATTTCTTAGACATCAAATTATAAGATACGCCAAGTAGTAGTTACCCCTTCAAATAACTGGATATGGTTTTGGAAACAGCCAGATGTTTAAAACAGAAACTGTTACCTTTCGTTAGAGTCAATGACGATAGACATTGGTGCTATCTGAAACGTCCCAAACGTTTAAAAAATCATAAAATCATATCCAGTTGCTTGAGCAACTGATACTTGACAATTTTCTTGCTTATAATAAGAAATATGACAGATTCTTCCCGACTACAATGTATTTCTCTATGTCAATATGATAAAGTAATTTTTTGTAATGAATTTTTGGCTGACATAAGATCACGCGTCGATATGATATCATGTTTGGAAATTCGATGACGGAAGTTTTCAGTGGTTCGTACTTCTCATGTTCAAGCTTGTGCTTGCAAAAATAGAGTGCACATCTGTAGAAGTTTCGTATCTTTCAATATCTATCTATTGTATATATATCTTAGGGGCAACAATAGACATTACTTTTCTTACATGAACACGTGGCAAGAACGAAATAGACAACACCAATCACCTACATACATGTATACTATTTGCGTTGGACACTTTTCCCTCCTTCCATGAAAAGACGAGTAGAGCCACCAG
>NC_049997.1:2795350-2819195 GCF_000003815.2 Branchiostoma floridae | reverse complement strand
TCAGGTTGGCTTGTGTACATTCATTACCATAAAGTTTAATTTTTGGTCTCCACAAAGAGCCCGGGTTGGCCCCGGTAGGAAATGTGACGTTACAGCCTTAGGGGTCGCCATCTTTGTTTCCTGTCCTCACCGTAATGCATTTCTTGTCCCCGGGTGCCACAAGAAGCCGTCAGTGTACGATCCCGCCGACGATCCAAAAGCAGAAACGAACGGTCGAGATCACGGGAGGGATCATCGAGGCGACGGTCAAGGTCGTCGAAATCGCGGGCGGGGTCGTCGGGACGTAGATCGAGAAGCAGGGGGACTCAGGTTGGAGAGCCAGGTATCACAAGACCCTACCGAGAGACACTCGGTGTAGATTTTGACGTCTCGTCACCATTGTACTAACAGCATTTTGTTTTGCAAACTAACAATGGCTTTGCTACCGGATTTGCGCCAGCTGTTGACCTAGCGGCAATAGAGTAGAGATAGTGGTTGTTTGGTGGCATCACACTGAAAAAATCATGTACAAAGGCCAGGGATTCATTGACGTCGAGGGAAAAAAACGCAATGATGCCACCAAAGAACTAACTACTAATTTGCAATGTACCTGGTAGAATGTTGCATCAAGATTTGCAAATGCTTTATGGCTTCGCCTAGAGGTTGTTTCGAACACTGTGTAATAGTTTCAGTTTCCCTATATGTTGACTTTTCCACCATCTTAATTATATTTGCAAACTTGTAGGTATATAATATATACATATATACATATATACCTACAACTTTATAAATATAAATATAATTATGATGCAATGCATATGGTACAATGGTTTTTGAGGTATATACAACTAAGGCAATTATGCAGTTAGTAGCCTTTGAAACAAGTAAATGAACATAACACATGAAAACTGATAGTTTCACACATAAAGTCATCTCTTACGTCATGTCTTCCTGCAGGACCTGTGACCCAGGAGGTCGACGACCCCAGGGACATGAACTATGACCCTGGTGACCTTACCGACGACTCCAGCCCTGAAGACGTGCGCCTCTGGCTGAAGAAGAACGGCTTCAGTCGTAACGCCATGGACTACCTCGGGGTGCTGACGGGGAACCAACTCTTCAGCCTCACCAAAGCGGAGCTGCAGCTGGTGTGCGGGGAGGAAGGCGGGAAGGTTTATGAGGCCAAGACGAAAATAATGGGCAGCAAGAGCAGACGTTGACAGACCACAGTTGTCTCTAGTCACAAGTATGCAAATAAGCATCGCATTAATTTGCATATTTGTGATATGTAAATTAGGATATTCATGGTTTGGAGAAATTCTGGGTAATATGTCAAAGGTCAATTTGACTCGACCATCGTGTCGATTTGCATTATGTTAAGACGTGTTTTGTTTATGTCTTAGGGGCCTTCACCTTTGACATACAACTCACGATTGTTGTTGACGCGCATACGTACTCGGAAGTATGAACAAGCTCATTTGTCAAGACACTGAAATGCAAATAAGCATACTTGTAATTTGCATGTTTGTGACCAGACACATAGGACCTGGTCTTGCCCTCATCTACCCATCCTACATTCATGAAAGCGCATCTGTGCTAGTAGAAGTGTAGAACGTGAAGCATGTACAGAGTTTTTTGTTTGAGTAGCTATTGGTTAGAATCTTTGTTGTCAGGTACATAATTTTCTTTACGACTGTAGTGGTATAGACCAGAACCTCAATGACTTAATTACTTGAGGACATTTTGTTATGATTTTCTGTCTTCTGAGGTTAAAATATTGATTACTTGTCCGCTCTAGAACGTAAGAAATGAAACAAAGTGTGTAAATATATGATCCTGAAGTCAATGAAACAGTACTAGTATTTTACAGTATTATATTAAGGATGGGCTGGAATGTAATACTAGTATGTTAAGTCAGTGGTGTACAGGGATGCCATGGGTTAACTAGTACTATCAAACATTTTATCTATACATATTCATATATACATCTTGGCCATTGTACAGTGTAATCTGCAAAGGACCAAATGGCCAATCACTCCAATTTTGTAACCCAGATACGCTGTAATGGAATAATGCAATCTATTGTCTTGGTCACAACATCAGAGTAAAACGGCTATTTTCACAAAAACTGTACTGTATAGCTTTGAGTAGTAGTAACTAATGTTTTCTACTTTCTACACATTTTCAAAACAGCAAAGAAGAAACTTAACTAATGAAATTGGGAAGAAAAATGTATAAAGAAAATAAGTTGTTGTGATGTTCATCTCGAATTGATCCTTTTGAAATTCACACAAATGTATGCACTAGAAAAGTATTCGTAAAGTTACCGATTTTTTATTTTCATTTGACACTTTTACAATGCAGTAAATCAATCGCTACTACGACTAGATCACAGTGCCATTTTACCTACAACGTGCTAGTCTTAAAAATGTGAATATATTATTATCAAAATCATCCTTTTTGTTTCTATATGTTATACATGTTGTCTAATACGTTCTTTTTTAGTTGTCTTGTAGGTTAACGACTCAGTATGCTATAAATCATATCTTCTTCGTTGGATCTTACTGATGATTTAGGTTGGTGAACTTAAATTATCGAAAACTTTGGTCAAATAGTGTCTTCCTGTACAAAGACTAGCATTGCACTTTTGGACAGCATAATATTCTTAATCTTTGAAACATGTAAGTAAACAATTATATAATAATTTTGAACTCCTTTATCAGATATTTTCACTTACTAATGAAAATGATGGATACTTTTTTTTACCTTATTCATTGACGTCCGTATAATGAATTCATTATCTTACACTGTAGCTATCTATTTGATATTTACAGTAGCTATACATATAATGCAAATGTTAATTTTACAATGAATTATACTATTAGTAGCGGTGTAGAATCATTCCTGTTTAAATATATTTATACGTCAATTGTAAAGTCCAGTGTGACTGCTGTGAACCTTTATTTCCATGTGGTTTTACCAATGTCAAAATCTCTATCAAAATAACAAACATTTTTTAACAATCGTACTTATCCTACGCTCTAGTATTACGTGTAGACCATTTGTACTACTGTAAATGCATTTAAGTTCGCGGGGATTTAATTTCGCGGTAACACCTTAGACTGCAGCCTAATACCATAATAGAAAAATGTTCGCGGTGGATTTAAGTTCGCGGTGAAGTGGTCACCGCGAAAACCGCGAACATTAGTCCACCGCGAACATTTCTGCATTTACAGTAACTGTCGTTTAATACGCAGCACCAGATTTCATCGTAGAAATATGCACCCTCCTTTTCAACAAACAAACAAACAAACAAACAAAAGCATAGCCATTCAGTATGGCGACGTTCTTAGTTATCCTCACTCAGTAAGTCGTCACTGCTCTCTTGACCCCGCTTCCTGAGCTTCGCCTCCTTCTTCTCTCTTTTTTTAATCAAATGCAGTTTGACCCTGTCCTCTTCGTCTGCACTGTCCCTCCGCCGGATGTGACGTAATAGGCAGCAGCTCAGAGTGAACCCAACGGCCTATGGGTAAACGGACATTTTTTTCATGTTACATTAAAAACGGATACTGTTCATTCTAAAACATACCCAACTAAAGCTTTATTTCCAGTGCTGTTTCTGACACCCGCGTTAAGATTGTTCAAAGAACTTAACAAGACTCTCCAGTGGGCTGCGTGCTATTCGAGATTGGGTAAACATGAATAAACAATTTGATTACTTTTCAAAATTTCAGACATTTCAGACAGCTTACTAGTATCAAGAGCAAAATACAACGAACAGGCTGGTCGTGACACACTTTAAAATGTTAAATGATGTACAAAATAAAGCATACTAAATTATACAAACCTCAAGAAAAATCACCACAGCTCCCGCGCCAATTATCTGCAGTAGATGACCGTTCAATATGTCAGCTACCCTCTTGGTGCATCCCTGGAAAGTGAATAGAATTATAAAACTAAAATCATACGCAACAACTATAAGCAGTTAAAGCTTGCCACAATCACACCCGTTACCAAACTGGATTTTTTAAATCTATGCTGTAACCACATCCCATCATTAGCAGCTATGCTGAACTTAATAACATTATTACAATACAGCACGCTGGCGAGTAGCGGTGAGGTTGGGCATTTAGTTCTCGTTTGAAGTTCTGTAAGTCTCTAGTATCATTTCAAACAACGTATGTTTGTTTAGAAGTTCTTCCTTTTCTTCTTTATTTTCTATTTCTCTCTTTTCCTTTTTTGTCTCTCTGTATTTTTTCATTCTCTCTTCCTCTCTCTCTCTCTCTTTCTTTCAAATTCCTATCATCAGTAATCTCCAACTTACCGTTGTATAGATGGTGCTGTTCTGTGACTTGGCCCTCTTGCCGCATGAGTCGTCCGGTTTGTTGATGTCGAAGTTCTCCTTAGCGCCCACACAGCAGGACCCCGGCACGTCCCCTGAATGGGTGACGTTAGTCCCGTCGAACGGCACGTCGAACCAGTCCCTGTAACTCACGTCGCCGCAGCACTTAATCTTCATGGAGATAAAAAAGATAGTTGAGAAGACTTTTTTAATTTTCAACTGATAAAAAAAAATTAGGGTTCCTATCAAACGCACGCCGAATTGAACCAGTCTCTGTAGCTCACGTCGCCGCAGCACTTAATCTAAAATTTAGATGGGTGGCAACAGTGCGAAAAATATCGTCCACAATTTTGTACAAGATAGTTTTCCCAACTTTTTGACATCTAAATAGCCACAGCTTGTGTTCTGTATGAGTGGGTGGCGTTAGGGTTACCCCAAACAGCACTCCGAACCAGTCTTTATTGTTTTTTTTTTATTAATCTTACGGGAGTTAAGTATTGCTTCTGTATCAAAGATGTTAGCTCCTCTCTATGACGTACCCCCCCCCCCCTCTCCGTACCTGCATTTGCACCTCGTCCATGACCTTTGACCTCACAGCAGTTTTCTCGACTTTGAGGATCATTTCGCCCAGAAAATCTGTCAGTTTCTCTCGAAGCTGTATTAAAGGGAAAACAAATAAGATCACCAATTAAGTTTTATTCTTATGCCGATGAAGGTTAGACATAGAAGTACTCGTAATAAGATACGTCAAACAGCAATTACGTTCTTGATGGGCACCTGGATATGATATGGCGTAAGTTCTTTTCTTATTTATAACTAAATAACCGCCGCATACGTTTACTGTTTTGTTGATACACTTGCACGCACTTCTGATAAAGACTTTTCGAACTACTTTCGACCAAAGAAATGTGGGAGGGCTCACGCCCACACTTACCGTCCCAATAGACGTTAACACAGCCAGACTAACCCCAGCCGCTACAGACAGCACAAACAGGCAACCCAGGATCCCGGCAAACTGGGCAGAACAGAAAACAAGTAATGCACTGGTTTGCAAACTTATTGACCTCAATTTCAAAGTTAGGACTAAAGGGGGAGGTGGGTTTCTTTTAACCCTCATCCGACCGTATGGGGTCATTTTTGACCCCAGGCGTATATTTTAATCTGCCACAGCAACATTTTTCATCAGAGAAAAATTTCTTCCATGAATTTGTTTGTATACATGTCTTACAACATCTACCAATTTTTCGCCGAGTTTTGCCCATTATTGTATAAGCTATACTTGAAAGTTTGTGTCTTGTTCGGTGGGGTCAAAAATGACCCCAGCCAATTATGAATCATTAATTACATAAATATCAAGATATTTCAATAAAATAAAAGGCATTCCTCATTATTGCTATTGCAGCAACAGGTTATAGTTGCTTAGATGAGTAAACACCGAATATTTTGAAAGAAATTTAGTATTTTAGCGTAAAACACAGTTTTTCGCCATTCTGCATAAATTATGATAATACGCACTAATTACCTATGCTAATGAAAGTGAAAATGTTTCTAATTAATTAAAAAACAATATATGGACAGAATGTGCAGAAGGAACCTACAAGAAAGATCTTTGCGGGAAAATAGACAAGAGTTATTGTATGTATGTGTTTAGATGGCGGAATACGGTGCATAATTAAGTAATAAATTCGTTACTTTTCACAAATATTGTATTTTTTCTTGTTAAATAACATTATTATACTATCAGCATTATTGCATCACCACAATTATTGTTTAGAAATTGATAAAACAAAACATTGTTTAAGTAAGTTTAGTATGGTAGATTTTCAGAGCAAATGTGGGTTTTCCTCATTTTCTGCATAAATTATGATAATGAGTAATAGCTACTGACACCAAAACTTGTCAAAATATTTTTCATAGGTAAGTGAAACAGTAAATACATAGAAATGACAAAATAAGCCAGCAGAAATATGTCTATGAGCAAAACAAAATGGGGTCAAAAATGACCCCATACGGTCAGATTCGTCGTAAAAATGTAACGTTCGGATGAGGGTTAATAGCTTCTTGGCGCAAAGACAAAACATTTTGGTTTTGAAAGGAAGTACTTGTAATGGTGGAAACTGTATCAAATACGGCCAAAACTGTACAAGTGACCACCTTTATCTGAGGACCAACTCAGCCAAACCCGTATCTACATAACGACGAACTGGCCAATAGGACCACTTTTTCCTGGTCTCTTCACAATCTGTCTCCGTGACCACCTAGTACCTGTCCACATAAACCAGATATTATCAGTTCCCTGAGTGGCCTTCTTGAGCAGGTTGGACGGTATCTAGCAAAGTAATATGATATGCAACTCACCGATAGCAGCAAGCAGCAGTTCTCCCTCACCACGCCTGCAATACCGAGAATTCCCGTTAGGGTGACGAATAGCCCGATCACTATGCAGAGGTTCCGGCCAGAGATCAGGTCATGGTTGAGTTCCTCGAACTGACCCATGTACTTATTGGCGACAGCGGCGACGACCAACATAGTGATACCAGCGGCCTATAAGATTAAAGAACACGAATAAGGTTGTTAAGGTTGTAAAGGAATACTGTTAAGGGTCGGAAAGGGAGAAATATCCTAAACGACAAAATGGTTAAACGCCTAATTGCTTCATGCAAGGAAATACAGTACTTATATATGTGTTAGGACTAAACAAATTGTCACCTCTAGTCAATCGCAATTAAGGACCAAAACGTACGAATGTTATTTTTCAGGCTTTGTTCATTGTTTTTTTAGGAGCGGGCATAATGTTGCCAGCGAACGCTAACTACCAACAAATATCTTATGATTAGATCTAAATGTTAGATATAAAGTCATCGGTTTACATTAATAAAGCACATGCATCGCCTCAACAATGCAATGAGTGTGGCATATTTGGACCTTGACTATAAATACCATGTTTCACAGAATACGTCATAGGAAGAACAAAGGAAGGTAAACAAAGTTCAGGTCAAGTACCCCAGGTTACGGGGCACTGACCTGCTTTAGTATGCTCGAGTGCCGATATGAATACTGAAGAATGTCTCATGTTTGTATACGCTGACAACAGTTTAAGGGATCGTTTCACAAGTTAGGATTTTTTCTTTAATCAAGTCTTTAATTTTATCGAAAAGCGAAAATGAAGGCGTAATGAAATCCATCAATCTGAAATCAAATGTATGACTGTATCTCTACGGTGACAGAATGACATTACATATTATCTAACTTTTCAGAAACAACCTAGGCTTACATGGAGATATAACATATTACTTATAGAAAGACATTAATGACATTGCTGCTTATCAAAAACTTAAGTGGCAAATTTCAGTCTTGTCAAAGGGTGAAAAATCGAGTGATATGAATGCATACAAAGTTTTTAACAACAAAATTGTAAGAAAAAAATAGAAAAGGGAAGAAAACTGCACAAACAAAGTTGTAGTACTTCAGCCATAAGCAAGTTTACCGTTATTTGGCTATCCCTATGTCCATTTCTCTAGGGGGCAAGCGGTTTGAACAAAGACGTTGAAAAAATAGTTCGCAGAACCATCGGAACTGTGGTGCCCAATTCTCGGTATTTGTCTTCGTCACTTTGCACTTGGAGAAGAGCCAATTCACGAACTTTCTGCTGTAAATTCTCATGTTTTTATGCGTACGAAAACGATAATGATATATAGAAAGCTTGTGAACAATTAGCAAATACCATGATAAGTATCCATAGCTTTCTTGGCAAGTGTAAAAGAACATAATGTCTGAGGGATACCTTTCTCACTGAAGCATTCTATAAAAATGTATCCAGACCCTTTGGTCTTCGTGGTCATACGTACGTTCAACGTTTCTACACTCTACCACAACGACGCAGAAACAAGTCTACTCACCAGAAACACGACCAGGAAGCAGGCTAGCCCACATTTGAAGCACACGATAGCAGCTTTCGTCTGCGTATCCAGAAACGGAGGCGCCATCTTGGTCCCAACAACTTGTACTTCCTTCCTGGGCACCTAATATTTACAGTTGTACCAAGCTACAGTCCTGTGTCACAAATTCTCCAGGCTATATAAAACGACTCCTCCTCTTTCTCCAGTACACTGACAGAAAACTAGGAGTGTTCTTGGAAAAACATTTAGTAAGAAAAGAAAGAAATACAAGAGACTGAAAGGCCGTCGTCACACAGGGCTGCCACACAGGTGTGTTTGTTCTACCTGTGCTTTAAGTAAGGATACAGGTGACTTACGGCGATTTAAGGGAGGGGTAGTGGTGCGTGTGGTACTGGGCCTTACGTCATAGTCCCGGCTTGCATGGCGCAACACACGTCCTGTAGACCGTGCTCCGAATATCACCGTGTAAATAGTGTCTGGCCTAGCGTGGCTGGGTACAGCTAGTGGTAATAGTTTCCTGCTATTAAGGGTTAGTCGAGCAAGACGCCTGGATTCCCTCACGTAGTGGGTGAAAATTTCGTGCAAAGCGGCCAACGTGATCAACATTCAGCATGCTAAGCCTTTAGGTTCCAATTGGGAAAAGAGGCCCTGGCGGGTACTTCACGGGCTCTTTTTTTTTTTTTTGCTCTTTCAGGCGTGACCCCTATGTGACCCCTACGTGACCCCTACGTGGCCCCTTGGGTCACTATGCACAGGCTCGGAACCCGGGCTTTTCGCCACCCTGTGGCTTCTGGAGTACTGTAAATGCAGAGACTTTCGCGGTGGATTAATATTCGCGGCCGCTTCACCGCGAACTTAAAACCACCGCGAACATTTTTCCCTGGCATGTAGAGACTGCAGTGCGCGTGCATGGTGCTTCCGCGAATTTAAAACCACCGCGAAAAGTCCTTTTTCCCGTTACCGCGAAATTAAATCCCCGCGAACTTAAATGCATTTACAGTATTTTTGGGACCGGCCGGGCACCGGGTTGAATTCAAGTCTTGAAATGAACCCGGGACCCGGTAATAAATAGACGCCGTGACCTATCCCTGTACAGGTAAGCGATTTGCAGAGAATCGAACGGGGTGAGACTATTCACGCAGTGAAGGAAATCGCACGGGTTCGATTCTCTTCACTTGGATGCGGAGCGCGCACGGCGATGGTGAGCCTGTACTATCGTGCGAGACTATTCCCCTGGTGATGAAACGCGCACGAGCGCGATTCTCATCACTTTAAGGCGGAGCGCGCACGGCGGTATCAGGACAACTCGGCACCTGATACAGTTCGTCCCCAGTCAATCAGGACAACTCATCCCCTAGTTTAGGCACCACATATACTCAGTACATCATTTGTGAAGATTGGGCTCGTAGAACACTTTTAACGACCTAGGAGCTCTAGTCGATCTCATGACTATAATTTTCACTTTGCTAGGCATATATTTTCATAGCGTCGGCGAACTTGGGTGCGTTCACTGAGCGGAGCCGCTGTGACCTTGTCGGCCCCGGTCGTCAGTCCACCCGAGTCGTTTCGCTGTAGTCAGAGCATGACAATCCTAAAAACTAAAAGACATTATGAACCATATTACGTTACTAACCTTCTTGGTCTTCATGAATATGCTCTGTTTCTGTATATTTCAAATACACGAAGTTTACCTATACGTATTTTGACTCTGAGATTTGAGTGACCCTTCCGGTCTGGTTCGTGGACATAAAACTCGAATTGAAAAATAAAATGAAAGTGTCCGATGTTCTTTCATGGGTGTTATCTATAGATACGCCTAAACCTCGCCAAACATTGCCCATATTCCAGTAACACAACAGCGGGTTTGCTCACTTACGCTGCGACGTAGCGTTTACAAAACAAGAAAAATGGCGGATTTTCCCACCCAAGCTATACCATCATGCACCAGGCGTGGCAGGAAACTTCGCAGGAAATCGTGTTTTTAATGTGAAATCTTCAGCTGTGGATATGGATATTCCCTGTTAAAAGTTGCCTGGCTGTCGCTCAGGCGAAAATGCCATACCAAGTAGGTTATGCTTATATAACCTTCTTGGCCATACCAACCGACGTATGAAATTTACTAAGTCGCAATTTTATTATAATCATCTGGTGTATTTTGCCAGCCAGTAGGTACCCAAAGTATGAGTAATGAGGCTGTTTAACGTGGTCGAGGCACCTCCTCGAGCACGGGACCCCCGTTTTACGTCCCTCCCGGAAGACGATTTCGTGGAAAACTTCGTGAGGCTACAGCAATCCGGACGTCCTTGGTTGGTCCCCCATCCAAGCACTATCCGGACCGCGCGTTGCTTAACTTCCGAGATCGAGGGATCGGGTGTACCAACGCGCCACGCGGCCGTAGCTTTATTGATCTGGAAGCTCTAGTCGATTCATGACTTAAAACTTTAACTTTTTTTCTTTGCAGGTATTTTATAGCGCCGGCGTCTCGGTGCGCTCTGAGCGGGGGCACGGTGGCCTTGACCTTATCGCACCGCCGAGTCGGCTAGCTGTGTGGTCCTATAAACCAACGTTTAAAAGATATGTACCTCCAATCTTTCGTAACAGCAATGCGCAGCAACAACAAATTACGAACATACAGATTACTTAAAACTACTTACAACGACGAGAAATACTTAAAGATTGCAAACATTCGGCACAGAACAGCCATCACAAAGCTCCGCATTAGTTCACATAGACTCCACATTGAAAAAGGCCGACATAACCACATTCCTCTGGAAGAAAGAATCTGCCAATACTGTAACTTGAATAAGATAGAGGATGAGTGCCACTTTATTGTTGAATGTACTTTATACAACAACGAAAGAAACGTCCTTTTTGAAAATATACAACTTATGTTCCCAAATTTCCGATACTTGAATACCACGGAAAATTTATATTTCTCATGCTATTAGATAAGCCATATATTATTGATTCCATTTGTCCTTATGTTTATAACTGTTTTAAGAAGCGAGAAGAAGTTGAACTTGTACATACTTGAATGTATTAGCATATGCAGAGATGATAAGATACCTTTTTTGTCAAAATTGTACCTTATCACTAGCGCTACGACCTGTACTTAGCTTGTTTGAGCACAAATGTACAATAAAGGTCATTCATGCATTCATTTATAAAGCATGACAATCCCAACGACTGCTGTTACGTTTGAAATTTCATACGTCACGTGAGCCGATTTGTGAACGGGTCCGGTCATTTTGTTACGGAAACTTTAATCGTCTTTGTATAAATGTCTTCCTTAGTGGTAGTGCATATTAAAGCTAAGTACATTTAAAATCTCAAAGTCTAAGTACCCAATGCTAATAATAAGTACCCTGGAAACATTTTCTAGAAGTTTCCTGACATATATTTCCTATCATCTATCATGTCTTTTCCCGTCTTTGTGGACGTTTCTCCCACATGCGATTTTCTGTTACATTTTCCTTCAGACGATGTACATGTATGAAACCGCATGTGTGTATTATTTACTTTTCCAAGTGATTACACATAATTATATCAGTCTCGTTTATATACAGCGCAGTAAAGAACATATAGAAATGATATCGGTACATGTGATTCATTAATGCCCTTTTTTGAGACGGGCGACGCACGCACTTTCGTGGGCATCCTGTCCGTCCCACGCCGACAAATTTTCGATATCGACTATCTCTTCAAAGTGTATATTTTAGACTGATACCCATTCTCACCACTTTTCTTACAAAACATTACCCATGCACCAGTTTAAAGGGAGAGACACTAATGTTTGGTGCATTTAGTACTAGGCACACAAATATTTCTTTCTACCGACAACTGATGCTATACCGTCATGCATTGTATGACACGCAGTTGTGCTTTCAAAATTGATTGACGTCGGCGCGGCACATATGATACTCGATCAAAGGACCGCCACCCAGTACAACTTCGATGTAGCGAACTTCTGTACTGGGGATTCCCACAATTTAGGGGACGTTCTAATCATAATAGCAGGGGAGAAGCGTATCAAGATATATCAAATAAACTTTTTACAAAATATAAGTAATTCGACCAGATTCCTTGAATATGTAGCAACATTTAACAACCGTATGAAATATTTAAATTGTCACTTTGTTTCCTTCAATAAACTTAACCAGAACGATCACCCATGTGAGACGTTTATCCGCTATAATAATAGACCTTTCCAATTTTTACCGACTACTTTCAGTTACTATTTCTAGACAAGTTGATATCCCTTAGCTAATCATCACTAGCTGTATAGCTACATCGGTAGTAGTATATCGGTAGATAGGAATTTGGGTTTTATCCGCTGGCTGGTCGTCAAGGGATTTCAAGGGTGCAACTCGGCATGAAGTTCCTGTTCCTGGCGGAGCTCTTGGGTCGGAGCGTCGCCATCCTGGTCGTCGGGCAGTCGACCGACGCAGCCATACTCTGAGATTTTAATCTCTGCGTATCTGTTCAAGTTCTGTTGGCTTAACTAACATAACTTCTAGTTCTACTATGTAGTTAGAAACTGAATACACAGGATAGGTATGATGTATTTTGTATATATTTCATGTAACGTTATGAATTTGCAGTGGTATGTAAGGAGGTTATGTAGAAGGTTTTAGTAGGAAAAAAACAAAACAATGTTGGTGTTACGTGAACTATTTGTCTCTGTTTTGTTGCCGACTTACTTGATTAGTAACGTTACTACATTCTCGGCGAAGGGTTAAATTCCAACTCAGAAATGAGAAGTATTTCAGAGTGAGTCTTACTATACGTTATCGACAAGTATCGCTGTCAAAAATGTGTCAGCACCCGTACCCAACGTCTTTCAAAATGACGGGCGTTCGCGCGACGCCTTGAAGTGAAGATATTCGAACGTTTAAGTTGTCTAGTAGGCCGGTAGTATTGGCTCACGATCGCCGTGCGCGCTCCGCCTTAAAGTGATGAGAATCGCGCTCGTGCGCGTTTCATCACCAGGGGAATAGTCTCGCACGGTAGTGTAGGCTCACCATCGCCGTGCGCGCTCCGCATTCAAGTGAAGAGAATCGAACCCGCGCGATTTCCTTCACTGCGTGAACAGTCTCACCCCGTTCGATTCTCTGCAAATCGCTTACCGGAACCTAGCTCCTCCCTGGGAAACACCGAGGGGTACCGCACGGTATCCGTCGGTCCACCGGCCGGGGCTACATCCCTGACGGGCACCGGTGGGTTACAGGTTGTTTCGCAACAATGTCAGTTCGCAACCGTCAGTTCGCAACAAGGCAAGTCTTTTCGCAACAAAGTACAAGTCGTTTCGCAACATTTGAATGTTATTATGAAACTTATTTAACGTTACTAGATAAATTCGAGGTCAGATCGGCAATGTGCAAACTTAGAATTAGCGCCCACCCCCTTGAAATTGAGAGAGGGCGGTACAAAAAGCTACCTGTGGGCGAAAGAACCTGTAACCATTGTATGGCAAAACCGGTGGAAGACGAAATACATTTTATTTCTAACTGCCTCTCTAACGATCAGGAAAGAAAGGAGTTATTTGAAGAGGCATGCAAATTCCACAAAAATTTTCAAACGCTTACCGACGAAAACAAAACTATAACGCTGTTAACGTCACATAACCCACGCATCATAGAAAAAGTGGGACACTTCGTCTTCCACTGCTTCCAGAAAAGAAGTCAAACCCTAAATACGTAGATTGTAGCTCTCAGCAGTCCATACCATTGATAGAATAGTCACTCGTTTACACTTATCACCATTGTTATCTATACCAAAGTATTTCATTTTATACATGTTTATTATATTCTCTGTATGTTTCATGTTGCAATTAGCCCTCGGGCAAGAACTTGCAAATAAACTTCTTCTAATTATAATCTTGATAGCCCTATAGTATTAGAAATCGTATTCCTAGCATGATTATACTACATGCACTACCTGTGCATGTCGTGTTTGAAATTGTACCGCCCGGCGTATAAAAATTATTGGGCCGTCAGGTCCATGCGCGTGCGGCCCCATGTTCCTCTGCCGACGGGGTTGTCTGTCGAACTAGGTAAGACTTTTACGCGGTAGGAGTAAATTGTGTTAGGAATACGATTTCTATTACTATAGGGCTATCAAGATAACTAACATTAAAATGTTGCGAAACGACTTGTACTTTGTTGCGGAAAGACTTGCCTTGTTGCGAACTGACATTGTTGCGAAACAACCTGTTATCCACCTGTGCAATGGGGACCGAAGCCTGAGCAGCAGGAAAAATTCACATACCAGCTTTCAGAATGCGGGTTGCATCACTTGTATGTACTAAACTGCTTGATGCTAATATAAAGTTTGGTATGGAGAATATTGGCCGGGTGCTTTAATTAAGTTGGCACACGAACACTGATTAAAATACTCCTAGGTAAACAATAAATGTGTTGGTATGCATAATTACAGTTATATCGTTGGTATGCATGATTACGTTAGATAGAATGATATAACTTACATCAGTATAGTTACACTTATGCAGTGATATGTCTGATTTTTCCATTCTTTTGATAGGGCAGAAAGTCCGGGGGTGGGGGGTTCTTACTAATCAGAACAAACATGCTTCGCCTTCCTCGCTGGTGTCAAAGTGCTGATTCTTTGTTCAAAACGGCATCAACACTGGTCATGGGCGCCATGTGCTGAAGAAACACTAGGTTTCCAGTGCTGAAGTTACGTCAGGACTGGAACAGACCGATCCTGATCGAACGTCATATGGAACAAATAGAACCAGGTAGAACCCGCTATTCTATTTCGAACAACTAAGTCAGAAACAGTCTCGGTGGGACAGAAATGCCCAAAGAAAAAGGCTATGCCTTCTTTGTTGAAGACTACGCCCACCGAGGAGTATAGTACTGTGAGAAAAATTTCTTTTGGGTAATTTTTATTAATTGATCGCAAACGATATTTGTCTTGGTGCGGCCCGTTTGCCCTTTGACACCGTACACGTGAGAGTGACGTCACTCGAAGTTTGCTGGGCAGGCGGGTCGGACGTTTCTTTCTGCTCTCCTTTTTCAAGATTGTTTCTTCTCGGATTTGCTGATATGGAGTCTGATTTTGTGCAAGAGAAGACGGGACATCGATGTAAAGTGTGTCGACTGTCGGTGAGAGGCCATCCGGGTCCATATGGCCGCGGGAAGTGCAAGTTTGAGCGACGAGGAGGTTCATCGGATGAAGAATACTTCAAGCAGCAGCGGGGCAGCGCTCACGTGGAGGAGAAGTTGCGGAGTCTCCGGCGCGACAGCAAAGTTTCCGACCTGGTGCGGGCGGTCTGGTCAGACAGCATCTCTGTGGACACGGACGAGACGCAGGTGAGACAGTCGAGATCACTCAACTTGAAGAAATCGTCGGGTTACAGCAGGGAGAACGCCAGCACTCGGGCTAGAAGCGAATCACCAGCAGTCCAGTTTTCCCGCCATCGCGCACGTAACGTTAGTCCCAGCAGAGAGGCTGAGCCGGCGAGACCAGAAAAGCCTGACATTCGCGATCTCAGAAAGTCTAGGGCCTTAGTCAGGGAAGTCGACAAAGCGCTGGACGACTTGTTGGATCCAGATACCAGCCGTGGGAAACAACCCAGGAGCAAGCGTTACGAGGATCGCGGCTCCGTTTCAAGTTTGTCGCAGTCAGACAGCACGGAGTCAGATTTCATGAGAAAACTCAGGAGGCGCCAGCGACGCAGGGGGTCGCGCGGGAAGAGTTGCAAGATGAAAGGGGTACGTGTCTCTTCGAAACTTTTCATATCACGCCGGCGCTGTGATAGCTATGATTCGGGCACTTCTGGTATGTCTGATGATTCCCGCTCACGTTCTACCAAGCGCCGCCGACGTCGGGCAGGGAAGAGCGGTCGAATTCGTACTATTGATGATTCGGGCACCCGTCATGTCAAACTTGATTGGCCACAACATAAGGTGCACTTCCCAGGATATGGAAATAAAGGGGGCGTGGCTAGTGATCAGTTATCCTTGCTAATGTTAGTACACGGCTTTCTGAAGAATGTTCTTTATTCGGACCGGGTTTCGGTTGACGCAGAGCATCAGTTAGTTCATCTGGCAGGCCTCACGTTCGATGTTGTGAACTATGACTGGAAGTTAGTTCGGGAAGTCCACGCATCTTTACTATACGGGGTAGAGTATGGATCACTCACGTGGGGTAGCCGCGGTACCTTTGATGCCATCAGAGAGAGCCACTACCGGACACAAGCTGGCGCCGCTCGTGGCAACGTGAAGTCATCGAGGGCGGAGCCAGTCAGTGTAGCTTGTGTGGCGGGAAACAGGCCGCGGTATTGTGGCGAGTTTCACTCCGGTACCTGTTCCTGGCAATCCGGCCATTGGAGTACACGATGGAATGCCCCAAGGCTACACCACGTCTGTAGTGCGTGCTTGATAGTGCGGGACATCCGAGCACCACATCCGACTCAGGATTGCCAGTACAAACCCCGGCCATTTGGCGGCTCCACAGACAGAACAAACCACAACTCCGGAGACCCCGCCCACCTCTCCCAGGGACTCGGTCCTTCACGCGAACTTTCACAAGATGATCAAGTTACATGAAGAGTTCGCGACACACGGTAATCTTCACAATTTTATCGGCGCACTTAGGCCAGTACTAGTGAAATCAAAGCTGAAAATATATACTTGGAGAACGTTACTCGAGAATTATGAACACAGACATACTGATAGTTGATATTTGGAATTCGTATTTTATAATATATCAATATTCCGTCAGAGCTGTTTAATCCAACGTCAGTTTTGCATCATAGGAATCACTACGTGACATTCAGTCTCTCATTGGTAAGCTCGACATTGTCCACCTGGGCGGTTGTTTATATCTCGAATGTTGAAGCTATTGCGTTCATTACTGCGGAATCACCACAGTCTGCGGTTGTCACGGGACTTCCGATCGGACTTTCTGTGGTGGTCAAGAGTCATGGACACATACAACGGTGTATCTATGATGGTTCCCGACATTTGTAGCTATCCGGACGAGTTGGTTATGACTGATGCTGGTGCCACGGGGTGCGGCAGATTTCGCGACTCGGGACAGTTCTTCACAGTGTGTTCCCAGACCACGTGTTGGAGAAGTTCGGATCAAAGATACGCTCGCTTGAGATGTTGATAATCGTCCTCGAAGCCAGGAAATGAGAGCCCGTTGTTTCGGACACGTCGTATTTCTTTATACTGTGATAACATGGCCTGACGTGTGTTTACGTGTTGAACTCGGACGTGATCGGGATCTACAAGACTGTGCTAATTATACGTATTGTGATAACATGGCCTGACGTGTGTTTACGTGTTGAACTCGGAAGTGATCGGTATCTGCAACACGGTGCTAATTATATTGTGATAACATGGCCTGATGTGTGTTTACGTGTTGAACTCGGACGTGATCGGGATCTACAAGACTGTGCTCAAATTATATTTTGATAACATGGCCTGATGTGTGTTTACGTGTTGAACTCGGACGTGATCGGGATCTACAGCACTGTGCTAGTTATACCGTGATAACATGGCCTGGCGTGTGTTTAGGTGTTGACCTCGGGCGTGAACGGGATCTTCAACACTGCTAGGGAGCTGTACCGTGATAACATGGTCTGGCGTGTGTTTATGTTTTGACCTCGGGCGTGAACGGGATCTTCAACACTGTGCTAGGGAGCTGTACCGTGATAACATGGTCTGGCGTGTGTTTATGTGTTGACCTCGGGCGTGAACGGGATCTTCAACACTGCTAGGGAGCTGTACTGTGATAACATGGCCTGTTCAGAGACTGTTCAGAGATCGTGGGCTAACGTCTGCTTGGAGGTTAGATGAAATGTGCCAGATGACCCATGTCTCTGTTCAGAGACTGTTCAGAGACTGTTCAGAGACTGTTCAGAGGCTGTTCAGAGACTGTTCAGAGACTGTTCAGAGATTGTTCAGAGATTGTTCAGAGACTGTTGAGGGGCCCAGATGTAACATACACATGTATCTTTTAACATGGCCTGACGTGTGTTTGTAAACTTGTGGAACTCGGATGTGATTTGAATCTGCAACGCTGAGCTTATTGTACCGTGATAACATGGCCTGACGTGTGTTTATGTGTTGAATTCGGGCGTGATCGAGATCTACAGCACTATATGCTAGTTATACCGTGATTATCTGGCCTGACTTGCGTTTGTAAACTTGTGGAACTCGGATTTGATTTGAATCTGCAACACTGTGCCAGTGATATTAAGTTTCCATATGTTTCAGCGAAAATATTACTTTGTCTAAATACGGTTTTGACCTTACTAAGCAGTTCACTTTACATGGTTTTGTAGTAAACAAGAATTTTGCTGATCAGAGCCAGGTGGTCTAAGACTTTACAATGTGCAGAGAGAGTGTTGTATGTTCCAGTAATGGAGATTAAGATTTCTCCCTTTTGTCCTTTATTATTATGGTGCAACATGGCGAACGGCGTTCCGAGGATCACCTACTGTATTAACAAGTTCTATTGAGTACTACGTTAGGGTTTGCTCTAATTTAGAATGTTAACAGTTAAAGTATATTCATAAGTTGACGGCATTAGTCTGTATTTGCGAGTTCCCTGAGTTACTAGGTTACGTTTGTGTTATAGAATGGTAACGTATATCCAGAGGAAGAAGATGTCTCAGTAGCGTCGTTGAAGGCATTGCAGTGTTTTTAGACATGGTTAGGTTAAACCGCAACAAGAATACGAGTGCGGCCTTTGTTAGACCACATAGGGGTAGATTTGTACCATTGAATCAGAATATCTTTGACAAGGCCTTCAAGCAGATACTAGGTAGAGCGGGCCTAAGTCCTGCTAGGTACTCTCTCCATAGTGGGCGTAGAGGAGGCGCCACATTTGCATTCCGTGCAGGAGTTCCCATAGATCTAATCCGCCTCCAGGGTGATTGGCGTTCTGATGCTTACCTACTGTATTTGAAGGTTCCCTTGGCTACAAGATTACGTTTGTGTTATAGAATGGTTAAGCATATCCAGTGGAAGACGCCTCGGTAGCGTTGAAGGCATTGCAGTGTTCGTAGAGTAGCAATTTAGAGATTACAGTTTGTTAATTTGTTCATGGGTAATGGGGTGGTGGTGTCTCTCGTCACCTTCATGTTTAAGTGTATTTCTGATTTTTTTGTTTGTTTTTCTTTTAGCGGTTTGGCCTTTTGTTTTTGGTGTTTTCCCCGAAAAAGTTTTTCCCTGATTAAACTTTTTCCTTTTTCTGCTAAACCGTGTCTTTGTTTGAGTTTGTCCGATAATTTGAGAAAAATTTCTTTTGGGTAATTTTTATTAATTGATCGCAAACGATATTTGTCTTGGTGCGGCCCGTTTGCCCTTTGACACCGTACACGTGAGAGTGACGTCACTCGAAGTTTGCTGGGCAGGCGGGTCGTACGTTTCTTTCTGCTCTCCTTTTTCACCCTCCACCACCCCTTTTCTCCGCCAAATGTTATTTAAGGTTAAGAATGTTATTATAGTTGTTGAAGTAGTATTACTATTAGTGCTGTGTTTTCCCCGAAAAAGTTTTTCCCTGATTAAACTTTTTCCTTTTTCTGCCAAACCGTGTCTTTGTTTGAGTTTGTCCGATAATTTAGTTGTTTTGGAGCCACTGCATAGCATTACGAAATTTTTTTGCCCCTTCTGAGATCTTCTGAGCCAAAAAAAGGCTAAACCGAACTCGATCGAGTCGTCATTATCAGCTAAATAGCGGCGGCGGCCAGTTCTGTCCAACAAGCGCTGTATGTACATTTTTGACGGAGGTGTTCGAAATAGAACATGATCGAACAGGGGGCGGGGCTTCGGGATCGGTCCATTCCGGTGATGTTCCCTGTTCCAGCTAGCCTGGAATCCAGCCGTGTTGTGCTTTGGTCGCTCTGCTTCCTGTGCGAACACGTCTGGCATTCGTTACGATTGGAACGATTTGCCCTTACGTCACTAATGAGGAGACTCATGAATATTCATATTTGTTTCTCTTTGCTGATTGGATGACCCCTGAGAGAAGAACACCAATCGCGAGGCGCTATTTCTCGCGTGATCTGTTGTTGTGATACTGAAAAGTTCGCGGGAAAGATAAAAAGTAGTGTTCCGTTCGATTGCAAACTGTAAACTTGGAGCTAACAGCCAATCAGAAATCTCGCAGATAAAATCTGCGAATATTTAAATGCCGATCGTTCGAATGCTAACGAATGCCAGTCGTATTGGCAGGAAGCGTACCTCAGAGGAGCGCCCAAAGCACAATACGGCTGGATTCCAGGCTATGTTCCAGCAACTCGTTGTCTCAATCTGCATCGCGTGCACTAACCATATGGACAACTCACATAACGTTTGATATTGTGGAAACTGTGCTGTAATTAAAAGGACGCACGTATATGGATAAAGCGATCGCCCGAGCTTAATTGTATTGGTATGTATGATTACTGTTATACCGTTGGTACGCACTATAGCACTTCATCTCGAAGGCTTTAATCTTCTGAGTGTCTTAACGTGGAGTGCCAAGCTTTACAACCTTCCTGAGGTCTCTGTCATTCTAGATGGTCTCCTAAAAGTGACATCTCACTGCATTTGGGTCACGCTTGCGTCACTGCGGGGTTCGTTCACAGCGTCACTACATACATGTTGTGTTATTTTCGCCGATTTTTATAATTTAGATATTGCGTAATACGTAAAAGTATGACTTAGAAGACAGCAAAATACACAAGATGTAAGAAAATTCGTTCTTAATCTCTGAAATTCGTTGAGTATCTATTAAACCCCGCAGTGACGCAAGCATGACTCGAGTTCAGTGAGATATCACGTGAAGAGCCAAGGGTTGTCCGCACTGCTTTCGAGAAAATCCTTCGACACATAAAAATTCCAACTTTAATCAATTGAAATATGATACGGCTTACCATATATGCG
Organism: Branchiostoma floridae; assembly: GCF_000003815.2. Classification (NCBI taxonomy): domain Eukaryota; kingdom Metazoa; phylum Chordata; class Leptocardii; order Amphioxiformes; family Branchiostomatidae; genus Branchiostoma; species Branchiostoma floridae. The sequence goes on along the minus strand of NC_049997.1, from coordinate 2,798,070 downwards.
GGTAGTCATGTGCTGTTTGGAATGTGCAATAGATTGATTTTATGTAATCTGGGGACTAATGGAACAAACCAGTTATACAATTGGCCTGCAGGAGAACACTAGTGCGTTGTGTAATTGCTACATCGGGACACTGTGAGGAGACGAAGGCGTATTTTTAACCATCTCGAGGCCTACGGTCTAGCCATGCTCTGGTGTTTGAAAGTTCTTCGAATTCTTGTCACGACGTCATGGATGTTATGCCTCCCGTCAAGCCACGCGCAAGAGCACGGTAAAGAAAATACGAATTTTCAGCCAAACAAATTCTAGGCGGTTGTTTTTTGTCCAGATGTTGTTGTTAACTACTCCGAGCAGAGGTTCGGCTCTCAGATCCGGCTGTTTTTGACGAGTTTAGGCGTTTTTGTCGGGGTTTCCATTTTATACTGTTTTATACCGTTTTTTTGTTATGATGAAAAAAATGGTACAAAATAGAAATTAAAGCCTAACAAACACGCCCAAACCAGTCGGAGCCAAACCTTTGCTTGGAGAGCAGTTGTTTACCACCGAACTTGTCACTAAGGTAACAGGATGTTTCACAACAATGTCAGTTCGCAACAGCCAGTTCGCAACAAGGCAAGTCTTTTCGCAACAAGGTATAGGTCTTTTCGCAACATAGTACAAGTCCTTTCGCAACATTTGGATGTTATCAATCTTGATAGCCTAATAGCATTAGAAATCGTACTCCTAACATAATTATACACCTACGGCGTAAAAATCCTACCGAAAGACAACCCACATGGGCCATGGGGCCGCATGGACCTGACAGCCCCGATGATTTTCATACGCCGGGCGGTACAGTTTACAGTCACTAACAGACATTGGGCTATGATATCCGGTTGGTCAGGAAAACATTCGTTGTTCCAACTGTGCAATAGTGTGCTAGTGCTAGCTAGGAATTTGTAAAATTCGTTTTATTGGGCGAAGATAGCATACATATCTATCATGCATTTGTAAGAAATATGCTTGCTTTAATGTCTTACCAAGCTATTGGTAGGGTATGTACGTGTAGTGCTTTCTAACTCAGGTCACAGTTAACGCAAGAGAGTGTAATCAGCCCACCAAAAAAAGTTCGTAAAACAAAATTGAGATAGCATTCTTCACAATATCCGTTTTATCCAGTAAAATGCTCCGTTTTTTTTGTTGTTATTGTTGTTGTTTAGATTGAATTGAATTTGAAGATCTTTGAATATTGTTAACCTGGATGTCTAACCTTCATAAACGTACCAATCACATAAAATTCTAATTTTTTCCACAATATTTAAATTTAGGTGACTGCGGTGGTTACATTACCGGCCAGTATTCTGGCTACGTCTCTTCTCCCAACTATCCTGGGCAGTACGCCAACAGCTTGTACTGTATGTGGACCATCCAGGTCAACATAGGAGAAGGGGTGAAAATCACACCAGAATCGTTTTCTTTGGAGGAAAATTATGACTGGCTGGATATCTACATGGGAGAACTAGACAGTGCTATCTTATTGGGATCATACACAGGTAGACTTGTCTCAGTTTTAGCTTGCAAGCTCTGATGTTGTTTTTTTATTTGACTAAAATAGGACTATACGGGGACAATGTGGCACTTCCCTCAAGTTAGTAAATTATGTTAAAAGTGTGACATAAGAACAGACAGAAGGTAGTCTTTTACCTCGCCAACCATCCGGCACCCATTTTCAAACCTGGGTGAAGTGAGGAAGGTCGTGTAAAGTGCCTTTAACTACGGCACAACGTCGGGGGCACGACGAGTATCGAACTCGGGACGTCTAGTTCTTAGCCCAACACTCGAGCCCTGCAGTGTTGGGCTCGGATGTTTTGGTGACTCGCCCATTCCACAAGGGCGACGACCTCACAGAGCCCATTCTCCTACGCAGAGGAACCACAGTCGTGTCAAAACTCCCTGTGTTTACCTCTGCTACCTTGTGCACTCAGACCAGTTAGGGACCGCCCTAATTATAAATATTAATGAGCTTGCCCTTATATGGGCAGTCAGCCGTTGGGGATCGGGCGTAGGAGGATGGAGCCATGTAGTACGTAACATGATTGGCTGATAGTTTCCCAGCGGCCTTTGCGAGACAGCTTGCGACAACAACAAGCCCAAGAAAGGCTTATTCTCTGATTGGTTGAGAGCTTGTGTGTGGCGACAATCATAATAACCACTGATAGCGCATGAGATAGCAGGGCCCCATAGGCTAATGCCGTTGGGGACCGGGCGTTAGGAGGATGACAGAGCCGCGCTGCGACCAAACCATTTCACACTAGTTTGTATTATCATATTTCCTAACCAGCTAATTCCAAACTCTTAACAGGAGCAAATATGCCAGAAGAAGTCATTGCTACTTCCAACCTGGCCCATCTAGTCTTCAATACAGACTACTCTTACACTGATGATGGTTTCAGGATCTACTTTGAGGGTATGTAATAAAACGTACTGATAAAATATACATACGGGGTGACACTCCAGAAGTTAAGGTGGGGTCACACCTGCGTATATATTTAAGTCCGTATGAGGTGCGCATGGGAGTATTTGCCTCCATCAGGCCCCACATGTCGTTGTAAAAATAATAGAAATTGGACAAACGTAAATATGCAGGTAACATGTCGGACGAGTTAGTTGGGTCGCTAACCATACTTCTCGGTCAGCTAACTCATCTGGCATGTTATGTATCTATATTTGTCCAATTTGAACTA
>NC_049997.1:2771668-2794608 GCF_000003815.2 Branchiostoma floridae | reverse complement strand
CCAATGCTTCGGTGATGTTTCGGTGACCGTCTGTCACCTTCTTCAGGGCAATTCTGACTGGTTCACATTGTACTGCAGGACAGGTGTCGCTGCTCACAGTTCAGGTGTGGCCACAAAACGTCAAGTATTTACATATGTACAGGCAGCTTTATGTAAACTATTTACAAATTTATGTACCAAATCATCTGAAGAGAATACTATTTTCCTTTCGGAGATTAGCATTTGTTTTGATGAGAGATTCTTGCCCGGACCCCGGCGTTCCTATCAACGGGTCCAGAACAGGAGACAGTTTCGCTGTAGGGTCGGCTGTTTCGTTCGGCTGTAACGAAGGCTACAGTTTGATGGGCCAGGAAACACTTACGTGTATGTCTGGTGATGTCATAGACTGGAACTTCGATCCTCCAAGTTGTGAAGGTAGGATAAATAATTTTGTTTTCTTTTTCTTAAATGTTTTATATTTAACGTATGTTCAGGTATTTAACGTATATTTAACGTATCTTTATCTGAATGACAATGATGTCCAGAATTAATCTAAATTTGTCCCTGTAGAAAATACATAATTCGAGTTAAGTTTATTATGCCCATCTTTGATCAATTTACGCTCACTACCAAAATTGGCATAGTATTTTTATGATGTATTGTATAGGTATAGTTATCTAATTTTGGTGGTCAACATAATATATAAAATTTATATAGGCTTTCTAGCTTCAGACCAACCTTGTATTGCTGTTACTATTAATTTGCAATTGTTACAATTTTTGCAAAATAAGATAAACAATAGATAAACAAACAAACCATTGTCGTTCTATATGCCCCGTACAATAGACTCTGCGCATGAGTGTGTAGCCACTGAGGGCCGTTTTCTATATGAGGAGGAGGGAGAGATTCTTTCCCCTCGCGATGCGGAGACCGGGAAGTACCCGACCAACGTCGATTGCAGGTAATATAATATTTATTTCTACATTCATCGATATCCATACATTAGCTACCCCATCTGGGTTATTCTCTAGCAGATAACTTTTAACTTGTTTAAGTGCAATATATCTTGTTCAAGTGCAATATATCTTGTTTAAGTGCAATATTATTGTAAAAGCTACAGTGCAATACACTCTAAGATTGCTATGTAACGTTGTGCAATACTATATGTATCAAAACGTCGGATGCACACCTGATGTTTTACCTTGCGCCCTCCGGAATTGTTATTATTCTGATTAAGGGGTCGGCCTAGGTTTCTTCGTCTCTTAAACTCATCTTGTATGTTGCTTTTAAATGTGTTGCGTTTATATGTGAATAAAGATGATGTCAACCCCCTCTATCTGTATGAAATTTGGCTCATTGGAATTTCCCGCCGAATCTCTCGGTCTTCTTCGGCTACTGATCCTAGTGTTGTAGACAAGTGAATATTCCACATGTATGACGTAAGCATTGTTGCAAAGATCGTCGGAAGCTGGCATCGACCCCCGCATTCGCTGATAACGATCTTGTCCCTTTTGTATCATTTTTTTCTTGATAGTTTCGAAATCCACAATGAAATTTTGTTGTGCAATGCTAAACAACACAAAGGTGGAGTACACGTTTCAAATTTTCAATGACTACTGACGCCTTCTTCGGGATAAATACTGATTCATGATCATTGCAGTATTGGTCCTGAAGAAGGCGACAGTGGTCACTGAAAATATGATCCGCGTATACCTTTGTGTTGGAAGACCAGTTTAGCATTGCACAACAAAAATAACTAATTTCATTGTGGGTTTCAAAACTATCAAGAAACGAAGGATACAAAAGGGCCAAGAAGGTGTGTTGGAAGAAAGTTTAGCATTGTGCTATGATTACTACCGACACAGATGAACTTCCGTGACATCTATTTTTGTTGTTCTAGCTGGGTAGTCGAGGCAGTTCCAGGAAAGGTGGTGGTCGTGGAGTTTCTGGAATTCGACATAGACTATGAGTCAAGGTGCCGCTTTGACTTTCTTCAGCTACAGGACATGTCATATCTGAGTAAGTTAGCCAAATATGGTCATTATCATTTTGATGTTGATTATGCTCATTTAAACAATTATTTTCTCTGAGCAATTTTACTGAACACACTACAATTAGCTAGCATTCCTAATGGCCTAACCAAATACATTGCATGTTTTTGGGTTTAGGAATAGAATTGCTACAACATTTTATTCAACTCATGTTTACATACTCTATTCATGACAACTTACTCTGGCTAATTAAAAATGCCACAAGTATAAAATTCCAATCATTTGTCACAAAATAATTATGGCATTTCCATATTAATTATGCAAACCACGCCCACATTGATCAAATAAGGTTGTAATTAGCATTATCTATTCTAATCGATAGTTTTTCCCAAGTTACATAATTTTACATTGCATGTACGGAAGCCCTATCCTTGGACAGAATTTCATGTTAATTTGTCCTGATTATCCCGTATATATACATGTAGATGGACATAAATGATGCCTTTATGTTGGTCCAGTATCTTTATAGTCTCTACCAGACTCCGGATCGCGATCGCGTGCTGTTCCCTACCCAGCTATATTCCTCTGGCCGGCTTACTCCTCTATTTGTTCCATTTCTACGATTTTTCCAGCGATCCGGAGTCTGGTAGAGACTATAAATGTGGCATACCGCAGCAAAGCGCATCGATGGGAAAGTGAATCTGCAGCAGCATTACAGAATAGTTCAGGTTTCACAGATCTGATTAATTAACGTTAACCAGCTGGGGGGGGGGTGTTAAATATGCCAAAAAAATCCTCAGCATGACAAGGGTTAACATTTTATTATGAAACTGATTTAACGTACGCACGGGAAACGCGGTACGTATACCTGACGATACCTTATGTTCATATTTAATTTTATCTTTGAACTTTTATGATATACTCCAGACTTCTACCAAACGTTCTGCGGTAGGTCCCTGCCTCCCGTGTACGTCTCGATGGCACCAGTCTTGGTGATTCGTTTTCACAGTGATGCAGACATCTCCGGAACCGGTTTTAAAATTCATTACCATCTACAGGACCAGTCTGAAGATGGTGGGTTTAAAAACATGGTTATACTTTATTCCTTTAATTTCTTAGCGTGGTCATTGTGTGTTCTGATAATGGTAAATGAATTATAAGAATACCACTATGTTCATCATCATCATCTGTCGTCCCTGGCGGGTGGGTGAGGCGTTGCACAACATTTCTCCAATACACACGGTTTTTCACGGCTGTTCCAAAGTCCTCGGTGTCAATCCCTGTGTCTCTAGAAATGGTTGCTGGGTAGGTGAGCTTCCTCGAATAGGACTTTCCTCTAGGTCTCCATAAGAGGAGTGAAGAGATCACTTCTTCACTTGCGCGATGACAGTGACCTGCAAACTGGACACGCCTCTGCCTGCCACTATGTTATTTTAAGTCCCATATTGGCTTTCCAAGTTTCTCCATTTCAAAGTGAGGGTATGAAGAAAAAACGACCGCGTGGAGAAATATTGTGGGTAGGTGTTGTAAAGACGAAGGTCAAAGTCGATTTTGGGCCCCCTGGTATTTGACCTTGATACTGCAACAGAACTGCGGTTTTTTGCATGTTTTGACCTTGACGTAACATGATCTTGCTTTGTGGCAGATAGCTTGAAATTGCTTCGGAAATGCAGGGCAAATTTGAAGCATGAGCAATGTACATTAAGTCACTGGGGAGTGTGGGCCACTTATGTGAAAATGGGCATGGCATGGGCGTGGCACCCTAGTGTTTGATGACGTCATCATGACGTCATGAGATTATGCGTGCATTATTGTCTTGTAACAAGGTACTCGGAGAAAAAAAATCAAGAGCCATGGATAACTCTAAGTATCATTTTTATAAATTTTAAGACAACCTCTGAGGTCCTCAGCCCCACTAGGAGCATGCCTTAACATCTTCCAAGGAGAATAACGGGACAAAGGAATGACGGATTCCATGATATTTTGTATGCAGGTAGCTCAGGCAGGGATGGGAGATCACATTCAATATGGAAAGTCTACATTTACAGTTTTTCATCATAAGACTATAATACGTGTAGTTTGTAACAGGTGGAGGTTAATGTTTTGGACTGTCAACATTTTTACCTGTGTAGATTAAATTTTTTAAGAGGCATGACCAGGCTTTGATTGTGCAGATGTAGGCATGATCAGAACATCTCATGTAGATATGATATTCAAACAGTGTTATGACAAAGCAATTTTTCAAGACCGCTCCTGAAAGTATTCATTGTTGTATTGTACTCGGCCCTATGCGGATAGCTGTTAACACAAGGCGTTTCCATTACAAGATCTTCAAGGATACCAACGAATACACCAACTGTTCGGCGATACTGGCACGTTTTCTTCCATGAACTACCCGCACTACCCTTACCGTAACCACGTGTATCAACAGTGGAACATCACCGTGGATACACACCAGACTGTCAAGTTAAAGTTTGTGGACTTCGATTTGAATTACGACCAGGGCTGCCATAGTGATTATGTACAGGCGAAAGACCCCTATGTTGAAGGATCCTTCTACTGGTGTGGCAGCTGCGCACATAATAACACTGTAACCTCCACTAAACACATTCTGGTACGTCTTTTTCGTCACGGACTTTGTGATGCGCAAGGTTGGATTTTTAGCACGTTACGAAGCGGTGGACAGAAGCTCGGGTATGACATTTCTTCCTACGAACTTTTTTTGCAAACTAGGCTAATAGTCCAGGAGGAGATATCTGAAAAAATGTGGTTTCGAAAAAGAGCCCTAGAACCATGATGTCCCACCTGGACCATAGAACAACATACGAGGGGCGTTCAACAAGTAATAACTCTGACCCACTTCCAGTTGTCTGATCTAGATGAAATTTTGCATGTGTAATGATTCATATCTCTATAGTTTATGTTGCAAAAAAGAGCTCTGAACTAATTGTGGTTTCTGATTTACTGGTGTTTGAACTGAGTTAGGTGTGAAATGGACCAGGTGTGAAATGGAGCCAGTTGAGTGTCGCGCAGTGATCCGGTTTTTGTATTTGAAAGGACGCACACCAAAGGAGACTTTTGATGAAATGAAAGAAACTTATGGTGATGATGCCCCATCATATGACCTTGTAAAACGCTGGCATCTTGAATTCAAACATGGCCGGAAGTCTGTAAAAACAGCTCCCAGACCTGGTCGTTCCTCTTCTGCCATTAATGAGGCATCTGTTGGAGGAACAACCTGGGGTGTCCTACAAAAACGGTGTCCAGAGCTGCATCAAACGATGGGAGAAATGCATAACTCTGGGTGGTTCCTATGAAGAGAAAGACTAATAACTGTGCCAAGATTCATTAATCTCCTGCTATGGGAAATGAGTCAGAGTTATTACTTATTGAACGCCCCTCGTACCTTATAATAATCGGGATGCATCATGCCATCATTCTATGATAGTGAACTAAATAAGTACGGGGTGGGCTACAAAACGCTATTTCTAGGCCTCTTCTGAGAATCTCCTCCTGGACTATAAGCCGTGTTGCAGTAGCATGGCATACGTTGTGAAAAAAAAGAAACTTGTGATTATATTGATGTCATTCACGCTTGCATCAGTTTTCTCCATTAAAAAAAGTTTGTGAGCATGAGTTGTGAGCATATTGTAAATAGTGCAATGAAGTTGCAAAATGAGCAAATGTATAAGTTGCAAACAATATCCATGGAGGTGTAAAATCTTCGAATTTTTATTCTTAGAACTATTAATAAAAAATATTATTACTAAGTTTGATCGAACATTCGAGCCAGCAGGGGCTGGCGTTAAAAAGAAAATGCAGAATGAATTTGAATATGTTACTTTCCTACTTTCCGCACAATATTTAGGGCCATCTACTTCGAATGTTCTGTCTGCTGGATCTGATTGGTTGTTGCTGAGCGACAGAATCAAACAAATCAGCGTCAGTAGCTCAACCAATCAGGTGTGGGCTCTGGATAATGGCGGAAGACCGCTGCGACGCACGGGGATCACCAAAACAGCTCCTCAAGGTAAAGTTGCACTCTCACTGCACTTGCGTCAAGCTTGCGTCACTGCGGGGGTCGTTCAATGCGGTACTGTTGTGTTATTTTCTCCGAGTTTTCTTATAATTTAGATATTGCATAATACGTTAAAGTATGACTTAGAAGACGACAAAATACACAATAAGTAAGCTTAAGGAAATTCGTTACTTATCTCTGAAATTCGTTGAGTATATTTCGAACCCCGCAGTGACGCAAGCTTCATTAGCCAAACTCGATTGTAACACTATATCAAAGACTTGTATTAGCCCTTATTGTTATGTAAATCAGGATAAGTCTTATTCTATACATCTATTTGGTACTTAATGTGATATTCGTTGCCATACATTGTACCATGTACAATTGTCACGCAATAAAGTTCTTCTATCATTTTGTCCAGGAACAGGATGGGAAGTAGTCGGTACGGAACGGTTTCTGTGGATCTCAGTTGGACGTGTTGGCGTCTGGGCGGTCTATAACCACTCTACTGTGATGTACCGCGTAGGAACGCATGGGTGAGTCGTCATATGTGTCATCTTTCTTCTTTCATTGTATTAATTGACTTGTTACTGTTGCCTTACAATTTACCATGTACAAATGTTGTGCAATAAAGTTCATTCATTCATTCATTACTTCTAAGCCCCTGTAAAGGGATTATCAGCAGTGCGCATGTTGCTAGTCACAAGTGATGATTACAAATTAACAACGGGAAAAAAAAGGTAAACACTAAAGGAACAAAAACAACTGATATGTGGGTGCAAATGACGAGACACGTGGATGTAGTGGGTTAGTGTTATTTACATATACATGTATACAAGGACGTGTAGGCACGACTCAATGCAGCAGGGCCCTCCCCAGTTCAGTTTTGAACTGGGGGAGAGACCCCGCCTCCGCCACACCAGGCTCAAGTTCATTCCACTCCTGGATGGTACGAGGGAACAACGAGAGCCTGTAGAAGTTAGATTTACTCGCGATGGTCTGCAGGTTGAAAGCGTGGTCTGTGCGGCGGGAGCATCGAGTCGCCAGGACCAGTTTGGATGCCTGTGGGACAGAAATGTTGTTGTGGATGATTTTGTATATGGTAATGGGTCTCGCTTATAATAATAACGTTATTGCACAACAATTGTACAAGGTGCAAAGCATAGCTTATATGTGGCAGGGACGGTTTTCAGGTGAAAAATACACGCAATCCTCTGTCGATCTTAAATATGGCCGATCTTCCATCGATACGCCCGAAGATCGTGCATAATGTGACAGGCCGGCCCCCTTTCCACTAGACGGCGATCGCGCTGCGCTCTCACTGTGACCTAAATAGGATATGTGTATCCTTCGCTGACACACTGGGTATATCATACAAAATGTAAAATTGTGACGGAGAAGACAACAAAACACACAAAGTGTAAAAAGATTCGTTTCTTTTCTATAAAATTCGCGATATGTCAAATTTTAGGTCGTAGGGAGAGCGCGGTGAGAGCGCCGTCCTAGTGGAAAGGGGGTATATAACGAAGATTTCTGTTTACAGGAACGACGAAACAGCGGGGCTTCGCTGGCAAGCAGTACACATCGATGTTGTCCATAATGCTCTCTTCAACTTGGAGAAGCTACCAATTTCCTCCGACTGGTACCACGAAATAGACTGGATACATTCAGGAAAGACTTCAGTTTGGGTCATTGGTAGCTACCCGGATTTTATGTATGGAGAGACCATAGCTCTGAAAGGTACTGTACTGAACTATATTATTACCATTATAATTTTGGTTTATTTTTCTCATTTATTAGAATGGTTTGTCATTTATCAGAAGGTATCAAACTATTAGTGATTTGCGCTTATTTCTTATAATTTTGTTTTTATCTGTACTCTGGATTTGTCGGCCTTGTAAAGGATATACTAATCCTGTTACTATTACCCACACCTCTCAGATTTCATTCTGAGAATCTCAATCATATATAAATTAATACATTATAATATGGATCTAGGAAATATGACAGATAATGGCGTTGTCCACTAACAACTCTTATTTCGTAGGTCAAGGGTTATATTTGCGAATGAAGGACGGTAAACGAACACACGGGGCGTAATTGTTTTACTTGCTTTGTTTTGTTTTGTTTGTTTATTAGGAATCTCCATTAGTTACATTGAACTATTCTTCCTGGAGTCCTCTCGAATAAAATACATAACAACAAATTATACAGATAATGTTGATCAGACAACTAGCATAAATCAATCATCATTTTCTTAACCATATCATATTATACAATACATTAGATTACTCATAACGTCAATGAATCAATTCATCATCATCCTCATTCAATTAACATAAACAAAAACATTATTATCATATTCTATCATACATGTACATAGTATTATCATATATTGGATTATGTGGAGGTCAGTGGTCATGAAATATACAGATGGCTTATAGTCAAGTTTACCACCATGAGCTGATAGGCGAGTTTTTATGTCTTTGAGTTTTTGTCCAGGACCAGATTTTTACTTTGAATGCACGTTGATTTGAGGATGTAATGTGAATTGGTAGAGTGTTGCTTTGTCTTCATAGGCTTTAGCCCAGAGACGCCTGACAAAGGAATATGGACAACCGTAGGGGCAGCAAATATGAAGGAAGTGAGCGTCAACTCTAGAACCGGGCAGCTATGGGCGGTTGAATTTGACGGCAAAATATGGCGCTCACCTTTCTACTGTGAAATCTCAGGTAGCATAACATACATTCATACTTTCGTTTCTTTCGATTTTTTGAGGCTACCTACTTCAATTTGCTGAAGACTTTTGTAGCCTATATAGGAAAATCGTGTTAAGTGCCTTTCCCAAGGGCACAAGACCGGTGACACGTCGGGGTTTGAACTCAGGACCTTCTGGGCCTGAGTCAAACGTGCTGACGATTGCGCCACGCCGTCCCACTAAACGCGGACACATACATCCACGTATAGTGAAGAACAGTTATTAACTGTGTTTGAAAATTACAAACATGAGGCACAGAACTGCCATTGCTCAATTAAGAATCAGTTATCACAAACTGCGAATTGAATCAGGAAGCTTCGAAGGCACAAACGCACTCCTCTAGAACGAAGAATTTGTCAATTTTGTACCTCAAACATGGTAGAAGATGATGTGCGCTTCATTGTTGATTGTGCTATGTATGTCAATGATAGAAAGACTATCTTTAGTTACATAGAAAGTAGATTCCCTTATCTAAACACATGAGTAGCACTGACAAGTTTATATTCCTCATGCGTTTTAACAAACCGACCATAGCTAAACCCATGCAGTCCTACATTTTCACCATTACCAAGAAGCGAGAAGAAGCGGAACTTCTGTGTTAGACTAGATCCGCGATACTTTTATATGTATATATGTTTTGACTTGTTGTGACCTGTACTTAGCTCGGTTGGGCAAAAATGTACAATGAATTCATTCATTAATACTTAATTAATACAACGGTGTCATCCAATATGCATTAAAAAATATTGTAAGCCTAGTTTGAATTAACCTGGAATCCAGTCTACTACTGGCTCGGCCTAACGTTACCGTAGTTAGTTTAGGCTCTCTACGGGGCCAGTGTAGCTCTCAGCCGCCGGGGTAATCATTCACACCCGGTAGGATTTTCACGCGGTTAGACTTGGCCCAGCAGCAGTTATTGTGGCCTATTAATTAACTCCCACTGGGCAAAATCCTACCGGGTGTGAATGATTACACCGGCGGCTTAGAGCTGCACTGACCCCGTAGAGAGTCTATACTAACTACGGTAGGCCGTGCCACAACTAGACTGGATTCCAGGTTAAGCTTAAATACGATACGTTCATAAACGTACATTCTGCATATATATTAGCGCATCTTATGTAACCCCAGCTAACCACTCATCTGTTCAGTGTTGAGACATTTAGATTTTTGGCGACGCAGTCAAGGAGCTAGCCCATAGCATGCTATCCTCAAGAGTTCAAAATATTAATATTGCATAGGAATGTTCTTTAGTATGTCGGGCCCGGGTATACACCATACAGATGCCGAGCGGATAAGAGTCCTTCTACGAAATGTACTGCTACGCTGCTGTTCATATGTTCGTTAATCATATATGACATGTTACACTGACGTTAAATGCAAGCTGAACTTGCTAGACTGCATTGTACTGTGGTATAATCTGCTACCAGTAGTTGTTACACTGGCAGCTCTTTTGTATGCTTGTTCATGTCTACGCGCGAAAAGTCCAGAGAACACTGTCTTACGTATAGACTTAGGGGCTTCCGTGTCGTCCCTCACATGAGGCAGTCAGGTGGGCCCAGCAGGCTCTCCCGGCAGCTATCCTCCCCACATCCTTCCAGCTGATATTTACTGCTTGGAGGTCCCTCTCGATGGTCTGTCTGTAGTTCATCTTAGGGCGACCTCTGCGTCTTTTACCCCTAAGAGACCAGTTCATGACCTGGTTTGCCAGTCTGTCTGCAAGTCTCATGACATGGCCTAACCAGCTCAGGCGCAGCTTTCGGATTGTCACAGACACTGGACACTGGTTGTTGGCTGGTCATAGTTCTTATTAATTCTGAACACTGTCAGACAGAGAAATTTAAAGAGACTGCGGTACTGTAGTCGTCATTCAGATGACTCATTACAGGCCCGTTCACACAAGAGCAAGAATGAGCCGGAATGTCGTCAGAATGAAAATGAAAACAGAAACGGCAAGCCACTTCGAATCCTGTCAGAATGTGGCCAAAAGAATATCTGGAATGCAGTAAGAATTTCTCGAATACAGTACGAATTCCCAAGAATAGAAAAGAATTTTCATTCTGACGGCATTTTGACTCACTCCTTCTCGTGTGAAGGGGATTTAAGGTCCATTTGGAATTCCCACTCGGAATGGCCCCGAATGTGGCACGAATTTTGCAAATACTTAATTCTGGCTGGTTTTGCTTGATTTCTGCTGATTCGGTTTCAATGTGAAGGCCCTATACTGCGTGACTAGGCTGTGGAACCGACAAGAAAAAAGTTTTCATGGTAGGAACATCCTGTCAACAGTGCAAAACGTGGTATCTCACTCCACTTGTGGCACCAGTGCGGTACTGCGGGGTTCGTTCACTGCGGTACTGTTGTGTTATTTTCGCCGATTTTTTATGATTTAGATATTGCGCAATGCGTAAAAGTATGACTTAGAAGACAGCAAAATACACAAAACGAAGAAAATTTCGTTCTTTTCTCTGAAATTCCTTGAGGTATCTTATTCGAACCCCGCAGTGCCGCACCGGTGGGCCAAGTGCAGTGAGATACCACCTTGACAGATATATCCTCTCAACCTTTTGCCAGTCTTGTTTATTTCTTGTATATCTTGTTTTCTTCACACAGCAAAGTACGACTGGGAGTCAATTGAAGGCTGCTTCACGTCTGTATCGGTGGGACCAGCAGGGGTTTGGGCGGTGGGCTATTCCGGCGATGTGTATCACAGAGCGGGGACATTGTTGAATGAAACCTCCCCTGGTGAAGAATGGGTACATGTGCCAGGAGTAACTCTACAACAGTTGGCAGTGGGAGATGGTATCGTCTGGGGTGTAGACGTCAACAACCGTGTGCTTGCAAACGTGCTGCCAACGCCGAATAACAAAGACGGGAAAGTGTGCCAAGTGGGGTTGACAGGACGTTCGATGTGCTATGCCACACAAAAGGGTAAAGCTAAGGGCACAACCCGCCGTACGTGCAATTTGTCCGTACGTTTGTTTGGGAGGCCACGTCCGCCACGTATTTTTTCAACCTTTATTTAACCTTGATACATCATTGTGTATTTCTGAAGCGTTCAGGCTGTGCTGGGCGGGCGCGTCGCCCGTACTGGTACATACGGGGGCGATTTCGCACAAAAGTTTTGCCTGCACGTAAAGTTCTACGGTGTGCTCCAAAATCCGTCGGATTCCCTACGAGTTCGTACGGAAGCGGTACTTACCACTTACGGATCCCGCGTTTTGGCACGTAGACAGCACGTATTTGCACGTACGACGGGCTGTGCCCTTAGCTTTAGCCTCCCTTGTCGTGTGATTAAAACACTCAACGTAGTCACTTCTTTGAAATTTTGGGATATCTTTTCATCATTCAATGTGGTGTCATACGTTTGTGCTTATTGTGCAGATGTGATTAAAAAAAAACATAACTACTAATAAAAGTGTTGTTGTTTTTTTTGTATCAGAAAAACGTTTATGTGCAGAGGACGAGATCGTCTGTCCTCACAGCGGACATTGCATCCCAGAATGCAGTGTGTGTGACGGCATTGTGGACTGTGGGGATGATGACGACACCGACGAACGAAACTGCTGTACGCACTATAATTTTGCTTCTTTCTTGTAATTGCGGATTAACATTAAGCCACTCTGACTAAATCTAAAGGGCACAACCCGCAATACGTGCTGTCTACGTGCCAAAACGTGGGCAATCTTTTGGGATCCGTATGTGGTAAGTACCGCTTCCGTACGAACTCGTAGGGAATCCGACGGATTTTGGAGCACGCAGACGCGCCGTAGACACGCGGTTTAATACGTTTTTTTTTTTTACTCAATGGTCACCACGTAACAAGGCCTGAAGGCCACTCAATGTTACGGGTTACATGATTGGAACTGTAACAGCAACTCTTCGCCCTAGGTCAGAAACATCATGATCGAGACCAGCCCAATTGCTCACTATGAGTGAGGACTAACTGACCCAATAGGCGAAGCAGGGGTTACGAGGGCTGCTCGGGAGATTCACTACCCCTATTTTGGCCGGAATGGTTTGATCCACTCGGGTGGATGTTCGCACATGTGGCGGGTTCTTTAACGTGCATAGGGTATGGCTCTCCCCATACACGGGACCTCCATTTAACGTCCTATCCGAGGGACGACTCATTTTTCACTTGAGTAAAGTGAGGAAAGTCGTGTAAAGTGCCTTTCCCAAGGGCACAAGACCGGCAACACGGCAGGCGGATTCGAACAGGCGACCTCTCGGTCACGGGCCGAATACACTACCACTGTGCTACGCTGTCAGAAATACGTGGCGGGCGTGGCGTCCCAAAAAAACGTACGGACAAAGTGCACGTACGGTGGGTTGTGCCCTTAGCTTTAATTTCATGGATAACAAGAGTTCGTAGACCTCAGGCCTGCATGAAATGTATTGGGTTTCTGTAGACCTATTGGGTATTTTTGCCTTTTTGTCTGTGGTACGTGGTTGGAAAAATGAGCTTTTTACCGTGTTGGTTGTGCACCATGCAAAAGTCTGACTCTGAAATTCCATTTTCTGAATTTGTAAGTTTGGACATGGATGAACATTACTTATTTTGGATTTCTTAAGTATGTAACCAACCACAGTACTTTGAAGTTGTTGAGACGCTACCTTTTTTTGTCTCAGATGGCCCATGCACATGTAATAAGTTACTCGGTCACATGATATACTAATATCTTCCTATTTCAATGTACTGACCTAATGCAGCTGCTAAGTCTCCTTGGTTTGTGTTCTTCCAATGATATTCATTAAAGATTTATTTCTGGGGTGTTATTCACTTGACATCGGAATGTTACTTGCATAATTTGACCAATGATACTTTTATCTGTAGTTCCATAGACATTAGACAATATGAATAGTGGTAGCCCCCATGCAGCAGCAACAGTTAGTCCCCAGGGTGGTATGATATTTTCATTCAATCCATCCAACCCAAACCTAAATCTCCTGTAGTATCTAAGCCAAATTTAACAGCATAATTTACTATGAAAAATGTCCTTGTCAATCCCATTTATAGATGGCAAGCTGCTGGCAATGTAGCCTGATTAAATCTCGCTTATAGCAGCCCGCCAAACATCCGCCGGCCCGCGGGGAGGGGCCAGTTACAGCCCTGGACAGCGGAGTTTGTGTTACACAGACTACTGGCAATGGAAGCTTTGAAAAGTTCAGAAGCTGTTGTAGTCAGAGCAAACACCCAGCAAACATCCCCGCAAACCAATGAGCAGTTGCTTAGAAGGGGAATTTCATCATATATTTGCCGCGACAAAATGCAACCAACGATACTGAATTTAAAACAGAACAAAGCTAAGCCTCCACCACTTAACCCTGCCTGTACCATAGATTAAGCAGGCCCAAAAACCAAGCGAATATGACTAGCCCAAAACAACAAATTACCTGTATACAGTATGGAAATGGCATTACCAAAGAAACAAAAAGAAACACAGGACAAATCATACACAATTACCTTTCTCTTATGCCCACACTCTATACAGTTCTCCTCCACATTAGAAAATTGCATCTTCTTCTGTTTAAGTTCAAGTTCAACCATGATTGCCAACAGGGTAAAGGAACTTGTACCGAAACTTAAAACTCAGTACTATACAGCTCTAGAAACACCACAAAGAGTAATAAGCAAACTCCAATTATACCTGACCAACAGATATATAATCTTGTACACTCCCGTCATCTGGCAAACTGTCAGTGCCACTAAGTAACCTGATACATTGAAGGTGGCCCAGGCCAGATGATGGTTCTACACCCAACCATAATCTGTTTTTAAAACCAAGCAGATATTGGGAGGATGCCCCAACCACACAAAAACAGGGTCAACCTATACAGTATCAAGTTCAAGCACTAGGAGGCCCAAAATCAAACCTGACCACCAGGACACCACAAACAACTCACGTACCAAATAGCAACACAATGGTACCTTGCGTTCCGGAGATACAGCGCACGCCCCGTGCCCGCACAAAAGGTAACCTAAAATGTCAAGTTCAAGCACCAAGGGCGCCAAAATCAAAATTGAGCATTATTCAGCCACCGCCGACACATGTGCCAAATATCATCGCGCCAGCACCAGCCGTTCAGAAGATATAACTCCGGAAACACCCCTCTCGGACACAAAATTCGACCTGCCGGGTCAAGTTCAAACGCGACAAGGCCCAAAGTCAATCCTAGGCAACAGGCAACAACCCCCCACCCATGCACCAAAAATCGTCGCAATCGCGCGTATCGTTCCGGACACACAGCGCCAAAAGTGCCCCAAAAACACCAAAAATGCCACCTGCAATGTCAAGTTCAAACGCCAGGAGGCCCAAAATCAAACCTGAGTGTTAGGCTACCACCCCCAACCCACGTACGAAAAATCGTCGTGCTCGCACCATCCGTTCACGAGATACAGCGCCCTACATCCCCGGCTACCGAAAAGTTCCCACCAGCATCAAAACCATACCTGCATACATGCAGGTAATAAACGCGCGCGCTATAGTTTTCACCTGTTTCCAAAAAAAAAACGGGAACTGATAAATGTCTTTACATCGTCTTGTATATCTTTTTTATTCAATGTGGTCGCAACAGCTATGCGTTTCGCAGAGGATGTCATCCATATAATCAAATCAACATGGCCTTATTTCTTCTTCTTTTTGGGTTTCCAGGGTATGCTGCTTGCCCAGAGAAGAACAGGCGGATGTGTACGGGAGACGCAGGCTGCTACAGCCCGAGCCGTGTGTGTGACGGGGATTGGAACTGTGGGGAAGACAAGGAGGACGAACGGGACTGTCCAGGTATGCTTCACGTCGACCCTCACTTAACCTGGAATCCAGTCTTCTACTGGCTCGGCCTACCGTAGGTAGTCAAGCTTTGTACGGGGCCAGTGTAGCTCCCAGCCGCCGGGGTAATCGGCCTTCAATTGACTCCCAGTCGTACTTTGCTGTGTGAAGAAAACAACATAAACAAGACTGGCAAAAGGTTGAGAGGATAAATATGTCAAGGTGGTATCTCACTGCACGTGGCCCACCGGTGCGGCACTGCGGGGTTCGAATAAGATACCTCAAGGAATTTCAGAGGGAAGAACGGATTTTCTTCGTTTTGTGTATTTTGTTGTCTTCTAAGTCATACTTTTACGCATTGCGCAATATCTAAATCATAAAAAATCGGCGAAAATAATACAACAGTACCGCAGTGAACTAGCCTGACTAAAATCGCGCCCCTAGCGGCCGGCCCTAAGATTGCCGCCTCCCTAGGGGGGAGGGGGTCATTAAGCCCAGCCGGCGAGAGCTTGTGTAAACACAGGCTACGCAGTGAACTAACCCTGCAGTACCGCACTGTTGCCCCAAGTGGAGTGAGATACCACCTTGCCGGGGTAATCGGCCACACCCGGTAGAATTTTCATGCGGTTAGACTTAAGCCAAGTGGGCAAAGTCTAACCGCGTGAAAATCCTACCGGGTGTGAATGATTATCCTGGCGGCGGAGACCTACACTGGCCCCGTAGAGAGCCTGCACAAACTACGGTAAGCCGTGCCACAATGTGTCTCCTCTCAATATTGTTTGTATATATATATAATAGAACCTGAGTGTAGTAAGTACTAGATTTATGTTATTAGCAAGTTGTCTGTTGTACTGTACATTGTGTTTCTTCGAGTATTGCATAGCCTTCAGTCTACATCTAATATCACGTTATTAATTTAATTATACAGTACTATATAGCCAGTTGTCTTATACAACATACCTAAGTTTGACTTACATTGTACCCGTTTTACAAATGCTGGGCAATAAACTTTGACTTGACTTTGTCGACACGATCTTCACAGAAACCGCCATGTCAAAGATAGATTCAACAATGTCAAGTCCCAATCTCACTAGCCTGAGGTACTCTTGCATGGTATAACTTTGCGTCGTCAAACTCCAACATACCTCAACAGTGCCTCCGCTCAGTGAGATAGGGGCTTTATGGCCACACCTGGTGCAATTACTGTCGTATTGAGGTGACCTAAGTTATCGTCGAATGGTAGCCGCTTTAGACCCTTAAGGTGGGGTCACACCTGCGTATATATTTAAGTCCGTATGAGGCGCGCATGTGAGTATTTGCCTTCAACAGGCTCCACAGGTCGTTGTAAAAAATAATAGAAATTGGACAAACGTAAACAGGTAACATGTCAGACGAGTTAGGTGGGTCGCTAACCATACTTCTCGGTCAGCTAACTCATCTGGCATGATATGTATCTACATTTGTCCAATTTGTACTATTTTTCCCGCGACCTGTGGAGCCTGGTAGAGACTAAGAGCGTTATACGCACCTCAAACGGACTTGAATATATACGCATGTGTGACCCCACCTTTACGGCCCACTCAATAACTTATGACTTGCGTACGTTCACTTTGCAGACAGCTGTATCTACATCAATGAACGACAAAACTTTCTTCGGCGAGACCTTATCCAGTGTCGCGATCTGAAGGGCTGTGTGAAGATCACAAAAGTTTGTGATGGCAAGAGGGACTGTTCGGACGGCTCGGACGAGATACGATGTGGTGGGAACTTTACTTGATGCTCTCCCTTTCCTTATTGGACGTCTGTAAGGCTAGGATTAGGCCACATTTAACCCTATCTACACCAGGCTTTTTGGGGATTCCTGGGACCAAGGGGGGGGGGGCTCTTTTGACCCCCCCTTCGTAATTTCAAAACGGCTTGGGTTACGATCACCAAATTTAGAGGGAATGATGTACTAGTAAAGTTTTATATTTCTTGTATTTTTGGTATCGTTATGACGTAATATGACGTAATTATGACGTCATAATGTCATATTTTGGGCTAAAATCGTCAAAATATGAGTTCAGTTCAGTTCAGTTCATCCTCTTCAAAATATGAAATTTCCGCTATACATAAATGTATTGAACAAAATGATGACTATAATGCTTATCTTATTAGTGTCTAAGTCTGCCAAGACTTTTGTTGCCAATGACGATGACACTGATCTAGATAGGGTTAAAGCATGCTTCCATATCGATGTTTTAAAGTTTATGCTGAGCCTCATTTGTAATATGTTGTTTTCCCTGGCTTGTATTGTACCGTATACGTAATTCATCGCCTGGCTGCAAAGTATCACGTTTTTCTTAATAATTCATTCATTCATTCATTCATTCATTCATTCATTCATTTCTTTCTTTCTTGTACTTTATTCCTCCCTTGGGAGAGCATTGCATAGCTGAAGTATTTACAAAGGGGAAGCCGTGACATTAAACATGTGGTACATAGCAATCCTGTTAAAATAAAATAAATTATATCCTTATATTGTTTTAATTTCGTACTCATATTTACAATCTCTCTGAGGGCAGGTGAACGAACCTGCCAGGGGTATCCCATGCCCTAAACGTCTAGTCTACTGATGACCATTGGGACATTAAAAAATCACTCGATCAGATCTATCATACCATAATAACTGTCTCTTCTCGTCTCTATTTCTGTGCATTGTACACATAACTCTCAAGAGTTCTCTAAAGTTCTTTAGAGTTTCACTTTCAAGGTTCAGTGACCCTTTCTGTATCATTCTCTACAACTCCTTGTGACTCTACACAGTTCAGTTCTCCACAGCTCGTATGTTTAACTCACAGTCTAGCTTCTGACGAGGCTGTGTTGTAGCCTTTGTTGGGGGTAGTTTAAGTCTAGCTCTTTTCAGCTCTTTCTTCTTCTCTCGTCTGTACGTCCTCAGCTCTCGTGTGTTCTATTCTCCATCCCCGTGCTGCAGTTTTGCCTCTCTTTCCAGGTGGCGTGCTTTAATGCCATGGCTGCCAGAGGGCGGAGCAATCTGGCCGTTGTTGTGATGAAGGCGCTCCACACAGCTGGTTCTACGGCTTCTTCCACTATCTCAGCACCCAGCATGACCTCTGTGAATCTCTCATCTGGTTGCTCGTGCACTTTTGCCATGACTCTTACTCCCAGGGTGTTTGCTATTTCTTCTGCCAGGGTTTGTCGTAAGTGGTTAAAAGTGAAACATCTGGTGAATAGATGACCGACCAAGTCTTCTGTAGCGTTGTGGCAGGTTGGACATGCTTTTACGGTGTGTCTGGTTGGGATGGTACTGAGGAGTATGAGGTTCTTAAGGTCTCTCTGATACTCTGGCTGTTGTCTTGCTAGTGTCCATAGCTTGTGGGGTTTGTTGTTTGTCTGGTGGACTCTGTAGAACCTGTGGCAGTTGGTTTCGGATGCAGTGCTTTCCCTCCACCTCTCACTCTCTTGTGTCTGTATTGTCGTCTTTACTAGATGTTTCCATGCATCTACTGTAGGGAAGTCTGTTGTCAACCAGTATCCTTCCAGCCACTCCACCAGGCCATATTCCTTAGCAACTTCAAAACACTCGTCCACAAATCCTCTTGTCTTACTGCCTGGCTTTGCTAGGATGTATGAGTACAGCCTGATGAGGAACACTCTCTTTGCAAGTACAGTGTTTTGCAGACTGACGAGCTTTCCGAAAAGGCAGAGTTTACATTTGTCCAGGATTGACTTCAGACTTGTCAGTCCTATTGCACTAAGACACGCCGTCGTCTCTGTCTGAAAGTGCATGCCTTGCATGTTTTTTGCTCCCCTTCTGTGCACTCTCTCTAGTTTAAGTAGATCGCTGCTTGAAGGGTCCCAAAACTCGCACCCATGTAGCATGCTGGGAATGACCAATGTGTTGTACAAGGTCTTGTAGATTAGCGGGTTGGGGTGTTGTCCTTCAGAACCTGTTGTCAGAATCGCACTAATCTTTCCCTTCCCTTTTCTGCATGCCCCCTCAATGGGTTCTTTTGATAACATGTTGGCAGAGTGTTGTACCCCAACATGCGTTACTGTAGCTGTCTCCGGTATAGAACTTGTTCCCATTTTCCACAAGGTTGTTTCACTGGCCACGTTATGGCTGCTAGTTGTCTGCCCAAAGATGATGCATTTACTTTTTCCTGGTGCAAATTCAAATCTCCATTTTTTCCCATAATGTTCCATCGTGTCGATCATTCTCTGCAGACCTGCTTGTGTGCTCGCCAGCAGACATATGTCATCCGCTAAGGCAGGCGAAGCACAACTGATCCCTCCTATGCTCACTCCTCCCGACTGTAGCTGTAGTTCGTCGTGTACATCATCTGTTGCTAGTAGATAGCAGGTAAGGGACAATACACCTCCTTGGTTCACACCTCTTGTAGTGCTGAATTCTCTGGAAAAACCTCCATTCAGCATGACAGAATATGTACAACCGGTGTGCATGAGCTTGAGGAGTCTCCATAGTCTGCCATTTACTCCTTTCTTGTACATTTTAAACAACATTCCCTCCAGCCAGACTGTGTCGTACGCTTTCTTTGTATCAAGGAAGCAGCCGTATACTAGGCTGCCTCTTTCAATGTAGTGGTTGATCACTTCTCTCACAATGAAGGCGGTAGTGATGTTGCTGCATCCAACTTGTCCTCCATTCTGGAGTTGGTGAGGTATACTTCTATCATGTAGCCAAGGACTCCATCTATTAAACAATGTCCTCTCCCATACTTTAGAAATGACAGGTAGCAGCGTCACACCCCGGTGCGAGTCCATGTCTGTTTTGTTTGTTTTGCCTTGCTTAAGGAGGGGTATCTTCAGTCCTTTCTTAAAGCCTTCTGGGATGTGTTCTTTTTCTCTTATTGCATTGAACAGCAATGTCAAACGGGCCCACAATGCCTCACCTCCATACTTGATGTGTTCGTATACCAGGCCATCTCTGCCTCCACTCTTTCCATTCTTCAAACCCTTGCAAATAGAGGCTACCTCTTGTGGGGAGAAGGGTTCTTCCAGTATCCCTTCCAGGTTGTTGTAGCTTTCTTCTTCCATCTTGGCTACCTCTTCTGTGATTTGGTTCTTGTGTATTTCATCAAAGCGCACGGCTTCCTCTTCCTGTTCGTTGCCCAATGTCTCAAAGTGTCTTGCCCAAGTTTCTCTCACTTGACTGGGATTGTTGATGACTTGTTCCCCCACTTTTACTGCTTGCGGCCTGTTGGTTCTGCCCTTTCTCTGTCGGATCTTTTTCCAGAACTCTTTGTCGTTAGATGCTGCTAGGACTGCCAGCTCTTCATTCTGTTTGGCTTCTTGTAAGAGCTTGTAAGAGCTTCATCGCCTGGCTGCAAAGTATCACGTTTTTCTTAATAAACCATTCATTCATTCATTCATTCATTCATTCATTCATTCATTCATTCATTCATTCATTCATTCATTCATTCATTCACATTAGGCTTGGTTTTATGGATTTCATCCTCAGGATACCCCAAAACTAATACGCGAGGGCGAAAAAAAAATCCAGCAAAACAATGTGCTAAACCATACCCAGTATATTCTTGCCCACCTCTAGGTCACCTCCATTAAGACTGTAAGAGGCAATCGTCGCCATTTCAAAAATGTTTTATTGTCATTCTTATTTAAAGAGGGAACAAGGGCGCAGTGGCCAGATACCCTGACCATGTGCCTTCTTACCCTGGAGAGCAGATCCTCTGGCAAGCATACAATTCAGATTTACCAGGGATGATCTTGGGTCACATGTTGCCACAGTTTTTTTGAGAACAGGCGAAAATCCATACCCACGTGAATGTCATCCATAAAATTAAGTCAGTGTGGCCATATGCATGGTGATGAATGTATTTAGGTTGCCGAAATGTCCTTTGTAGACAAGCAAATATGTTCCTCTATGAAGTAAACATACCTGGGTGACAGCAACTTTTCGTACAGTCCATTGTGAACAAAATCATCGTAGTTACCCTTTTGAAAGCTAAGTTGAAGAAGAGGATATTGATTCGTTGAAAATCTATTTCCCATTCGATTTCTTTTAACTCTGGAAAGACGAATTCTGTTCCCTTCATGGTGCATTCGGTGACACTGCCTTCTGGAAGTGCCGTGATGCTCCTGGTTGCGTCAAAGGAGAATCTCTGTGCAACGGCATTCCTGACTGTGAGGACGGCTCGGACGAAGAGAAATGTCACAGTGGTAAGATTTCTTTTTTCACCTTGACAACTTAACAACCGGTGCAATGGCCGAGTGGGTAGCATTGCATTCGGTAGGTCGTGAGTTTGACCCCCGGCCTTGTCATACCAAAGACTTGTACATGCTGCTTTCTCTGCTTAGCACTCAGCATTTGGGAAAGAGTATGGGAGTTAAACACACATCACTACCAGCGAACCACCACCCTGTTGCAGTGATTTGCACAAATGTGTGGTCCAAGGGCTATAGAAATGGAGATGGGCGCCGCCCCTACGCATCTACACAGATGCATGGGCAACTTTAACTTAACTTAACTGCTTTACTGCATACAACAGTTCATAATCGTGGATTTCTGCAGATACGTCAGAGATAGTGGGAACAGATAATAGTAGTTCTCAGGGTATGGATATGAAATACATATTTGACAATACGTCTCTATACACAATATCTTATCCCGATTTCTTTGTACAAACTCCAGATGATGTGTGTGAGTCTATTGGATACTGGGCTTGTAGATCCACGCTTCCTCCTTTTCCGAAGTGCATCAGTCGGCAGGAGTTATGTGATAGCCATGTGGACTGCAGGGACTTTTCGGATGAGACCAACTGTGGTAACGCTTCAGTTGTTGGTGTATGCTAAGTTTGTCTATCTATCTATCTATCCATCCATCTATCTACGTATCTATCCATCTACCTATCTATCGCTCTATCTATCTCTCTATCTATCTATCCATCCATCTATCTACCTATCTATCCATCTATCTACCTATCTATCCATCTACCTATCTATCGCTCTATCTATCTATCTCTCTATCTATCTATCCATCCATCTATCTACCTATCTATCCATCTACCTATCTATCGCTCTATCTATCTCTCTATCTATCTATCCATCCATCTATCTACCTATCTATCCATCTATCTACCTATCTATCCATCTACCTATCTATCGCTCTATCTATCTATCTCTCTATCTATCTATCCATCCATCTATCTACCTATCTATCCATCTACCTATCTATCGCTCTATCTATCTCTCTATCTATCTATCCATCCATCTATCTACCTATCTATCCATCTATCTACCTATCTATCCATCTATCTACCTATCTATCCATCTACCTATCTATCGCTCTATCTATCTATCTCTCTATCTATCTATCCATCCATCTATCTACCTATCTATCCATCTATCTACCTATCTATCCATCTACCTATCTATCTCTCTATCTA
>NC_049997.1:2770319-2771568 GCF_000003815.2 Branchiostoma floridae | reverse complement strand
TATTTTCCCATTGACGTAAGCATTAAGCGACCCTTTTCTCAACGACCACCTGGCCAACGCGACCGCGACCGGCCCAAATTGGGACCTATAACGACCGCATCATTTTCAAGATTGAGGTTTTCATCGATTTTTGATGATAATTAGCGCGGTTTTGTGCCGAAATCGGCCAGTTTGCGTCGGATTTTGGGGTTAAATTTACAGTTTACAGTGTGCGTGTTGTATTTGACATTAAAGACCTCGCTTCTTTGCGTGCGTGCAGTGTGCTTGATATTTGCCATTAAACACAACGGCAACCATTTATACTTTGCATCGGGCATGTTTTGAGTCGATACTCTTCTCAGCGACCACCTGTCCAAATCGACCGCTTTTTTCCGGTCCTTTTTTCCCGGGTGGTCGTCTTGGGCAGGTTTGACTGTATCTCTCTCTCTCTCTCTCTATCTATCTATCTATCCACCTATATACCCATCTATCTATCTATCTATCCACCGATCTATCCATCTATCTATCTATCTATCTATCTATCTATCTATCCATCTATCTAGCTATCTATTTACCTATATATCTATCTATCCACCGATCTATCTATCTATCCACCGATCTATCTATCTATCTATCTATCTAATAATCCATCTACCGACCTACCTATATATCTATGTATCTACCTACCTATTATCTACATGTATATCTATATCTATTACCAACGTTAACTGTGTTAACGCTTTAGTTGTTGGTGTATACTATCTATATCTATCTATCCATCTATCTACCTGTCTATCTATTTATCTATCTATCTATCTACCTACCTATAATCTATATCTTTATATGTATCTAAATTTATATCTAGATAACTATCTAATGGTATATATATATATAGATATATAGATCAAGATAGACTGACAGTTAAATATGTGTAGATGCTTTTTGTTGTTGAAAGCAGTAAAGTATGTTCCATGTAAAGAAAATGTTTTATTTATTTTTGCATAGGGAAAGCACCTCCTTTGTTGAAACATGCTGCTTTCGCTTGAGAATAAATTTCACATTTTTAGCTTTTCTATTACTAAAGTATTTTACCCGTTTTTTCTATCTTGTTTTATGAAGGTTACTGTGGATATTATGCAATAGTTCTGATCGGTCAAATGGCGAATTCTGTCTATAATGATAACACTGACAAGATGTTACTGGGCCGTGCGGGATGCATCCCAATGGATCTTGTGTGTGATGGAGTAATAGACTACCCAGGACTACCAGG